>NC_063206.1:2261673-2269173 GCF_017589495.1 Alosa alosa | reverse complement strand
CATACTGCTAAAAGGCACTCTACACAACCCATCCCACATAATCATCCACACAGGGACAAATGACCTCAAGTCAAGGGAGATCGATGTAGCCGACGCATTAATTAACATCATCAAGATGACATCAGAAATGTACCCAAATGCCAAAGTAATCCTCTCATCTCTGCTGCCTAGGCGCGACATACCAAAAAGGATCACAGACAAAATCAACGACAAAGTCATGTCCTCCTGTGTTCAAATACCAAATGTACAGATTGCACATCACAAAGACATTGACATCAAACATCTTTATGACAATGTACACATACACAAGGAGGGCATGAAGCTCTTTGCTAGAACCATCAAAGACACTACATTGAGTTCAGAGCGGACGCATAGGCCTACCTATGCAGCTGCTTTATCAAAAGGAGGTACTGATCTCACACAGATAAAAACAATGCTACAACTAATATGTGACAATCTGTTCCACTAATGGTTGTAGGGGGGGTTATGTGACTAGTCTGTGTGTGTGTGTGTGTGTGTGTGTGTGTGTGTGTGTGTGTGTGTGTGTGTATGTGTCCTGTGTGTGTGTATGTGTGTGCGCGCACCTGAGGGGTTAGAAGAGGTAAGGATGAATATGTGGGTGGCGCTATACTGTATGTTATAGATGTGTAACAGTTCCAAGCATCTATCTGTCTGTCTACTTGTCCCTGTCCTGTATGTCTGTTTGTTTGTCCATATGTGTTTTTTTCCCCTTTGTCTATTAGTAACATATTACATAAATAGTTCTAGCCTCAGCTATTAAATTGATGTACTTGAGTAGTACAACATTACTATTTCTGGCAAACTAATATGACATCATACAAAAAACAAATGACATCACTTAAAATCACTAGCTATAACATACAAGGGTTGTACTCGTCTGCTTTTGGTGACAAGAGTACACACCCTGACTTTGTAAATCTTGTATATAGCTCAGATATGATCATAGTGCTGAAACATGGAGTAGAGAAGGACATGTCTGCCTATCCATTCCTATATATAGGGAGCTCTGTATCCCTTCTGTTACAGATCCCAAAGTCAAATGTGGAAGAGATTCTGGGGGAATTATTGTATTGTACAAAGAATACCTTGCAAATCATATCTACCCTGTAAAAAAAGGGAAGTCACATATATGGATTAAGTTAAAAAAGGAGCTCACTTTGATCTTGACATTTATGTATGTGCCATTTATATACCCCCTAAAGAGTCGCCTTATTATTCTGAAGAAATATTCCAAATTTTACAATCAGAAATCATACAATTCCAATCAAAAGGATCGGTCTTGCTTATGGGGGACATGAATGCAAGAACTGGCAGAGAATTAGATTATATTAACTCAAATGGCTATACATATACTGTATTACTGACACACAAATGAATAACATCACTCATCTTGAAAAACCACGCCAGAGCAATGACAGTATTGTAAACAAAAATGGCAAACAGAAACAGAACCTCCCAATAAATATAGATAAATCCAAGGTAATGATATTTCAGAAAAAAGCTCGCTCTAAAGGGAGCAAGAACGACTTCACCCTTGGGGGAGATAAGCTCTGTCAGGTGACAAACTATAACTATTTGGGCCTGACAAGTTCGTCATCAGGAAGTTTTGATTTGGCAATAAAAGACTTAACCGATAAAGCACGTAAAGCCTACTACACGATAAAAAAATCGGTATACCAATTCAACCCTCCAGTCAGATTGTGGCTGAAAAAAAACTCGGTCATCAAACCCATTATTTTGTATGGGAGTGAGATTTGGGGCACCAAGTACCAATTCAATTATGATGCATGGGACAAAAGTCCAATTGAAATATTTCATCTTGAAGTCTGCAAAAACATCCTAGGAGAAACACCATCATGATCTAGAAAATTACTAACATCTTATAGATTAAGTGAACACTCTCTAATTTTGTTATTATTGTTATTATTACTATTATTATTATTATTATTATATTTGTATATTTGATTTTTTTTTTTACAGATATTGTATCTGTGTTGTTTTGTTATATGTTTGCTTTGGCAACACTGCTTAATTGAGTAATGCCAATAAAGCTCCATTGAAATTGAAATTGAAATTGAAAGAGAGAGGAGAGAGGGGGAGAGAGAGAGAGAGAGAGAGAGGGGGGAGAGAGAGAGAGAGAGAGAGAGAGAGGGAGAGAGAGAGAGGGAGAGAGAGAGAGGGGGAGAGAGGGAGAGAGAGAGGGAGGGAGAGAGAGGGAGAGAGGGGAGAGAGGAGAGGAGGAGAGAGGAGAGAGAGGAGAGAGAGAGAGAGGAGAGAGAGGAGAGAGAGAGAGAGAGAGGAGAGAGGGGAGGGAGAGAGAGGAGAGAGAGAGAGGGGAGAGAGAGAGAGGGAGAGAGAGGGAGGGAGAGAGAGGGAGAGAGAGAGGAGAGAGAGAGAGAGAAGGAGAGAGAGGAGAGAAAGGCAAAGAAAGAGTGAGAGAGAGAGAGAGAGAGAGAGAAGGAGAGAGAGAAGAGAGAGAGGAGAGGGAAAGAAATAAGTTGGTTGAACTATGATGCAATTCCACAACTTCCTTTTTGTGTAAAAATTAGTATCTAGTTTTAGTATCTATCTATCTTTAGTAAATTAGTATCTAGTTTACAAATCTGTTCCTCCATATGGTTTTGTCTGACTCTACGTGACATTCGTTAATAGCCTGTTACCTGGAGCCCTGCACACTGCACACTGCACACTACACACTGCACACTGCACACTGTTACCTGGAGCCCTGCACACTGCACACTGCACACTACACACTGCACACTGTTACTGGAGCCCTGCACACTGTGTGTGTAATCATGATGGTGTATCAGAGGGAACAGCTACACTCTCTCAGCCCTCACACAAGGCCTTCCACACTCCTCCTGCTGACCACTGGTGTTTGTGCCTTCACACACACAGAACATTTTTGTCACATTCAGCAATCATCGTGTGTGTGTGTGTGTGTTTACCTGTTCGTAGCCTCCAAGCTTCTGGGCCGTCTGAAACATGGTCCACAGGTTAACTGTTGAGCAGGGTAAACATGGCATTAGGAAGATGTGCCTTCACATCCAAAACACATGCCATTAGAAAGATGTGCCTTCACATCCAAAACACATGCCATTAGGAAGATGTGCCTTCACATCCAAAACACATGCCATTAAGAAGATGTGCCTTCACATCCAAAACACATGCCATTAGAAAGATGTGCCTTCACATCCAAAACACATGGCATTTGGAAGATGTGCATTCACATCCAAAACACATGCCATTAGAAAGATATGCCTTCACATCCAAAACACATGGCATTAGGAAGATGTGCCTTCACATCCAAAACACATGGCATTTGGAAGATGTGCCTTCACATCCAAAACACATGGCATTTGGAAGATGTGCATTCACATCCAAAACACATGCCAGTCAAATGACTTCAGGACTTCTATGAATCCACATGAGATCACAGATGTGACACAAACATCACCACACACACACACACACAGCCATACACACAGAGCCATAGGCAATCATTACACTGCAACACACACACACACACACACACACACACACGTACATATCCGAGATTTCATTTCTTTTCATTTCATGATGTCTTAACCTGAGCTCCATGTTCATGAAAATACATTTTTTATTGTGGTGTAAAAACTTTTGTGGTTATGTCTGTATGCTACTGTGACCTTGAATTTCCCCTAGGGATCAATAAAGTATATCTATCTATCTATCTATCTATTTATCTATCTATCTATCTATCTATACAGAAGCGTAAACTCAAACTAATTTTTTATTGTGGTGTAAAAACAGAAACGTAAACTCAAACTCATTTGTTATTGTGGTGTAAAAACAGAAAGGTAAACTCAAACAGACAACAGTGCTTGTCAGTTGGCCTAATATAACAGTACTGCTTGCCTTGGAGATTTTGGACCAATTCAAAATGAAGGAACTAGCCTTTGGAGAAATCAATCAAAATTCAATCAGGGCTCACACAAAGGCTCACATTCATCACAATGGCATTCCACTATCCCCACGTGTGTGTGTGTGTGTGTTATTATAATCACATTCATCACAATGGCATTCCACTATCCCCACGGCTGCTGCTATTGATTTGCTTCATACACTTCGAATGCATCTCTCGCTCGCTTTTCAATGAATGTCTGTTTATCATGACAGCGTTTTATATATATGTGTGTGTGTGTGTGTGTGTGTGTGTGTGTGTGTGTGTTATATTTATAATCCTGTCATTTGGCTTTTCTGTGCTTTCTTTTTCTGCATGTTCTTTGGACACACACACACACACACACACACACACACACAAACACACACACACACACATACACATACACACACACACACACACACACACACACACACACACACACACACACACACACACACACACACATACACACACACACACACACACACACACACACACACACACACACACACATACCTTTCATTATTTGATGATGATTCATTTGGATTACTGATGTCATTTTTGTTGTCATCACATCGTAAAATGTTTTTCATCATTTTAATCATATTTGTGTCTGTGTGTGTGTGTGTGTGTGTGTGTGTGTGTGTGTCTGTGTGTGTGTGTGTGTGTATGTGTATCTATCTGTGTTTGTGTGTGTGTGTGTTTGTGTGTGAGTGTGTGTGTGTGTGTGTGTGTGTGTGGTGTGTATCTATCTGTGTTTGTGTGTGTGTGAGTGTGGTGTATGTATGTATCTATCTGTGTGTGTGTGTGTGTGTGTGTGTGTGTGTGTGTGTGTGTGTGTGTTTACTTACTCTGTTTGAAACCCAAGTAGGGGATCCTCTCGATGGGTGTTTGTCTTTTCTTCATGTACTGGTGCAGAGCGGCCAGGAAAGCCTGTTCACCTGCCTGCTGCCTCTCTCTCCTGGCCTTGCCCTCCTTCTCCTCCTTCTCTCGCTCCCTCCTTCCCTCCTCTCTCTTACACATCCCTACATTCTTCACTTTCGCCACCACCACCCTGCACTCTGTCCTCACCTATGGGATTATGGGATGGACGGAGAGAGAGAGAGAGGGGGAGAGATAAAAAGAGAGAGTGAGAGAGGCTGAAATTCTCTGTGGAAAATAAACACATACTGTATTTGGATGTACAGACACACACACACACACACACACACACACACACACACATACACACACACACACATTATTCTGCTTACTTATTGTACTTACAGAGTGCTCTATTGTCTTTGTTGGTCAAAAATGAAGGAGATTATTAAAAACATATATTTCCAATACATCCCAGATGGAACCTGCACAATATGCTCTCATTATATATAGGAACACATGGTAGTTCCGTTGGCATGATAACAGTAAATTCGGCTGTGTTATATCTTCAGCCATCTTTCTGTATATAATTACATCTACTGGGTTTTCTACAAATAGAACTATGCTAATATCTGTGAGAGCAGCAAGTGCAGATCATAGGCAGGGCCACACCCTCCTCATAGACAGGCCACACCCCATCACAGACAGGCCACACCCATCATAGGCAGACCACACCCTCCTCATAGACAGGCCACACCCCATCATAGACAGGCCACACCCCATCACAGACAGGCCACACTCTCATCATAGACAGGTCCACACCCTCATCATAGACAGGCCACACCCTCATCATAGACAGGCCACACCCCATCATAGACAGGTCACACCCTCATCATAGACAGGCCACACCCTTATCTATGCCAAATACACACTATAGATGCCAAATACACACTATAGATCTACAGTATGTCAAATCCACACTAAATATCTATGCCAAATCCACACTATAGATCTATGCCAAATCCACACAATAGATCTATGACAAATCCATACTATAGATCTATGCCTGTAATGCCTGTCCCAGTCCCAGGGAGCAGACACTGGTTGGCTGACTCGGGTTCTGATCCGAACGCACTCCAGGCTGAGCAAGGTGGCTGGTGCAGGACGGTACCTTGGGAGGGGGCCTGGGTTCTGCAGCGGTTCTGGCCGGGCGGCGGGCTGGTGGACCGGTCTGCAGGGGCTGGTTTGGGTTCAGGTTCTGGTCCTCTCGGCGCTGAGAGAGCTTTCTCTTCCGTGGCCTGCCCTTTAGGTTGGGGGCTGCAGAGATATGAGGGGGAAATAGAGGGAAAGAGGGTTAATACTCCTTTATTCAACCTCACTCACACACACACACTCACATACACTCACACACACACACACACACACACACACACACACACACACACACACACACACACACACACACTGCATCATACACTGCATTTTATTTGACTTTTACCTATTTATTTTATTCTTATGAAAATCTACTGACATGTATGTGTTCAGATTTATTGTATAACTGCTTTGCCAATATAAGTGAGCTTGTCATGCCAATAAAGCATTCTTGAATTGAATTGAATTGAGAGAGAGAGAAGGAGTGAGACTGATGGTAGACAGAGAGAGAGAGAGAGAGAGAGAGAGAGAGAGAGAGAGAGAAGGAGTGAAACTGATGGTAGACAGAGAGAGAGAGAGAGAGATATATGATATAAGGCAGAGAGGTGGGAGAGATAGAGGAGAGATATAGAAACTGATGGTAGACAGGAGAACCGATGGTAGACAGAGAGAGACTGATGGTGAGACTGATGGTAGACAGAGAGAGAGCCCTGATAAGAGCCCCTTGTGCCAGCTGGTACTGAAGCTCACTAATTCCATAACAAACACTAATATACAACATGCTCAGAACAGTACTGCTTCCAAATCAGCAATTAGTGTCAAAAATGCAAGCAAAAGAACACTATTTGGAACATTGGAGAAATCAAACTACCAGTCAAAGCAGAATTAATTTCTATCTCAACCTAAATCGAGAATAAATTGTCAGAGTATCTCTCCTCTGTCAGAGATACGAAGCAGAGGCAAATCCTGACCAAGTACAGATAGATAGATAGATAGATAGATAGATAGATAGATACTTTATTGATCCCCAAGGGGAAATTCAAGACCGGCTAAGTACAGGCTCAGTGACCACAATCTTGCAGTGGAAACAGGCAGGCACAGGAAAACCTGGCTGCCCAAAGAGGAAAGAATATGTGGTCAGTGCCAGACAGGGAAGGTTGAGACAGAGGAGCACTTTCTCCTTCACTGTGATAAATGTAAAGACATAAGAGATGCGTCTTTCCCTAGTTTTAAAACATATTACCCAAACTTTGAAGCCATGGGCAAGATTATGTGTATGTATATGTGTGTGTATATGTATGTGTATGTGCATGTATGTATGTATGTGTACTATGTATATGTATATATTATTATGTTTCTGTGTTGTTATTGTTATACTGTGATATAGTGTACACCTATGTCTATGTCTACACATAGACACCTAGTTTTATTTATTGTGCCATGTTCCCTCCATAATTTGTATTACTGCTTTGGCAACACGAATGTCTTATTTGTCATGCCAATAGAGCATTTTGAATTTGAAAAAAATTTAATTTGAAATT
>NC_063206.1:2242139-2256173 GCF_017589495.1 Alosa alosa | reverse complement strand
CCCAAACCTCTGTGTTTAGGCTCTGAGGTTATCTATTAAATCACCAGCACTGATCACAGAACCGCCTTCTGTCTCTATTTGTCTCTCTCTCTTTCTCTCTCTCTCTCTCTCTCTGCCAGTCAGCTGGTAAAAGGTTTTCCCCAGACCATAACGGACGCTCATCACACACACTCCATATGTGCAAAGGAAGCACTGTGTATTTGTGTGTGTGTGTGTGAATCACTGCCTAATTAACCGCAAAATCAAATTTGAAATATGAGGATCATTTCACACCTCTGCACCACCCTCTGTGTGTGTGTGTGTGTGTGTGTGTTGCCCTGAACGTGATTACGGGCAGTTCGATGGGATGCTGGCCTTGGCTGGCGCCAATATTAACACCAAAACTCTGTGTTTAGGCCCTGAGTTATCTATTAAATCACCAGCACTCGATCACAGAACCGCCTTCTCTCTCTCTCTCTCTGTTCTATTTGTCTCTCTCTTCTCTCTATTTGTCTCTCTCTCTCTGTCTCTATTTGTCTCTCTCTCTCTCTCAGTCGCTGCGTGTGGAACTTTGCCCCAGACCCATATAACGACGCCTCATCACACACACTGCCACGCAGGCATGGAAGCACCTTCCGTGTATTTGTGTGTGTGTGTGTGTGTGTGTGAATCACTGCCCAATTGAATCGCAACTGTACTTCCAGAAATATGAGGATCATTTCTGCCACCCTGTGACAGAGTCAGGAGGAGCTGGAGGTGTGTGTGTGTGTTAGTGTGTGCATGTGTGTGTGGTGTGTGTGTTGTAGAGTACAAATGATCCAACAGGGTTCTAGAAAGGTGGAGAACCAAGATCTAACAGGGTTCTAGGTGTGTTAGAGAACCAAGGATTCAACAGGGTTCCTACAGGGTTGTGTGTAAGTTCTGTGAAACACCACGGTGTGTGTGTGTGTGTGTAAACACCAGAGTGTGTGTGTGTGGTGTACACCTTCGAAAGGTGTGTGTGTTTGTGTGTGTGAAACACCATCGGAGTGTGTGTTTGTGTGTGTGTGTGTGTGAGTGTGAAACACCATCGGAGTGTGTGTGTGTGTGTGAAACACCATCGGAGTGTGTGTGTGTGTGTGTGTGAAACACCATCGGAGTGTTTGGCAGACCAAAGGTGCATACCTTCTATGTTAACAGAACAAGGTCAAATATTCCGCTCTACATTCTATTTATCTAAAGAGAGTGTATGCGTGTGAGAGTGTACAATGTACACTGTATATATTGCAGTGTGTGTGTGTGTGTGTGTGTGTGTTTGAATCATGTTTTTTACAGTGGCTCATCACTGATTATAGCAGGAGACCTTGTCCTATGCAAAGTGTGTGTGTGCTTGTGTGTATAGTGTGTGTGTGTGTGTGTGTGTGTGTGTGTGTCTGTGTGTGTATTATAGCAGGAGACCTGTACTATGCAAGTGTGTGTGTATCTATCTGTGTGTGTGTGCGTATGAGGGGTCAGTTTGTACTTTAATTCATGCTTGGTCTTATTACTATACTTACTACAATCTGCACATACGCCACTATACCTGCACACTCACTATCATAGTAATTTCAGCATGTATGCATGAGAGGTATAGCCGGTATGTGAGAGAGTATAGTAGGTATGTGAAGTGATATATAGTGAATGAGAATAGGTGCAAGGAGAGCAAAGAATATAGTAGTTTATGTGAGAGAACATAGTAGTATGCAGGCTGCCCTCAGACTGAGAAATCTTTATTTTATACCAGAATCGCTGGAACGACTGTCCTTTTCACATAGACCGAGGCGGAACTATGACAAAGTGTCTCGCCAAATTTACTACCAAGCCCCTGACATTTTGCCGAGTTGCTCCTACCACCAGTGTAAATGGGTCATGAGGGGAATTCAAGTGGCATTTCAATGCTATGTCCAGCCCACCAGGAGATTGCAACTTAACTGACTGCAAGCAGTACTGTGACGGTGATTGCAAGTCAATGTATAAATTCAGTTCCCGTCATTCCTAACGCTCAGAGTTGACTGTAGCTTGGAATGCAATAAGTTGCTATAATAGGCTATCTTAAAAATCCAGCGATAAAACAAAGATGAATCATGAGCGCTCTGTCTGCCCTATGGTCCTCTGATTGTGTTTATTCAGGCGATATTTGTTTTAATTATTTCATATTTGGCTCGGTTATAAAATCATGTAGACTTATTGAACAATTGTCACATTAGGAACTGGAGATACGTGACAAGACATTGTTGCAACGAAACCGGGATTACTCAAATGGCTAACTGTGCAGGGAAATGCCTTATACCTTTATGTTCGGTATGTCTGTTGTTTATTCTGATATGGTTTGTCATGTGTTGAGGGAAAACTGCTGCCATTCCACCAAGATGAATGGGTAGGGGAGACATGCAAAAATATGATTAAATTGTTACTTTTCGCTAACTATTTTTACCACAACAACTAACCACTAACATCGCTAGCTGTAGATACATGCGTGATGTCTGTGATGAGTAGGTTACCAGCAGCAGCTCCAGCAACGGTGGGACAGAAATACTTACAGAAAGTTACAGTTCTGGCCACCGCTCTGGCTCATGATACCTGCTTTAAATGCATTATCGCTTCACTACCCAACACGCTTAACAAGAAAGAAAAGAAAAAACAATGTTGTATCGCGATCATAGGCCCATCGCCTAGAGAAAAAGATGCTTATGGTAACCTTAAATACCAGATTTGCTTTTGTTACACTGCTGTTTGGTCCTAAACTTTGAGGACGATCCATACCGTGACAACTGAATTTATCAACCCCGAATCATGCATGTTGAGGACAGGATGCACGCTCAATAGTCTCACTGCCTTCGCATAACTGCCAGCGCACCCAGGCTCACTGTTAAACACCCGAAAAATATTAAGCTGTTGTTTTCTTCGATGATGAGCACTAGGCTCACGCCACTTTACTATGACTGAATGAACGCCAAGGCGAAGAACTGCTGATCACGCTGTGTTGCCAAAGCTTACAGACTAATCACTACCTCAATGCATCCTTGTGTTGAGATGTCCATTCTCTTCGTTTGTAATATTTGTGCGCAGCATGTTTCAATTAACACAAGCTATTTTTATTGTTGTAATATTGAACGATTTCATGAATAAGGCAACTTTTCTCTTCAATTTCCCTCTGAAATACGCTTATTGTCTGAAGACATCTATCATCTAAGACCATTCTAACAGCAATACAAAATGCAAGCTAACCAAAGTGCAGTCGGGTTCTCCCGCCATGGCTTTTTGGAAATCACACACCTGCTGTATCTAAAGGCCCACTTACATAAGGCTCACGACTATCATCACACGCCCCCCTGCACATCATACTTAATTTACTATAGCTGACCTGCCTCCTGGTTCTCAAAATGCCGCATCATGTGAACAGATCAGCAGGTCAGCAAATTTCACCTCGCTTTCAGACAAAAAGACGGCAAAAGACGTCTCTCTTCCCAAATTTAGCGTGATCTCTGTGAAAAGGCCTTGTGAGAGAGTTTAGTAGTATGTGAGAGACTATAGTGTATGTGAGAGAGAATGTATATGTGAGAGACTATATAGTGCATGTGAGAGACTATAGTAGTGTATGTGAGAGAGTATAGTCGATATGTGAGAGACTATAGTAGGTATGTGAGAGTTTAGTAGTGAATGAGAGAGAAAGGGTATATAGAGAGAGTTTTAGTAGTGTATGCTAGAGGAGAGTATAGCAGTGTATGCAAGAGAGTATAGTGGTGAATGTGAGAGTATAGTGGCGTGTGTGAGAGAGTATAGTGGTGTGTGTGAGAGAGTTTGCATGAAACTTGAAGGAGAGTTTGCATGAACGGAAGGAAGCTTGATTTCTCAGTTCCTGATTGGTTTGTCACTTCCAGCTAATCAAAAATCAAGGAAGGGGCGGATCACACTGTCAACAATGTTCGTAGGCCCAGTGGTCGAGGAAAAATCACAGTCCATGACTAACATTAAATTACTACTGCAAACCCACCACAAAGACATGAGGCATCATTCTATTGTAACAGCCTAGCCACCAGCCCTTTGGTTCGATGAAGTCATATTTGTAGTGAACTGAGATCTGAAAGAATTTGTTCCAATGAACAAAGCAGTAGTCAAGGCTTACATCTAGTCAGTATCTATGGCTAGTTAGTTAGCATTCCAGCAACATTCCAAAAGGACGGCATTACAGTTTGGTCATGACGCTTTTTGCACCTTGTCTGTTGTTGTTAGGTGACTGGTGAGTCTGTGTCCATATCGCATTTTTGTACCGACAGCCTTTTAGAGTGCTTCGGTCAAGTGTTTATTGCCGCTAGGTTAACAAAACTATTCACCAGCAGCATGTCGCGCTGCTCATGGCCAGAGCCCGCCTTCACGGAGAGCCTCCCACTCTCTATTAATCCCATACAAACCGACTTGGCTGCAGTTCAACAGAGTTCACTCTGATGGCGATCGCTGGCGAGTCCAAAATACATGGGGTCCTATGGAGCCACATACAAGAATATTTATTGTTTTCAATTACTTAACAACTGAAACTCTCAGATTTTATTTTATTTTTCGAAAAAGGATATGACGACCAATCAAAGTGAAATAATCCGGGAGTCATGTCTTTCATTTTCTTACAGGTTATGTCGTTGTTGCCCATAACACGCTTAGCATTGATGCTATGCTATGTCATGATCAGGCTAATGAATGACGCCATTGAAACGTTTGAAAGGCTTTTTAGAACAATTAAGTGACTTTAAAAATATAATACCAATCATGTATTGTCTTTGCCTCCCTTCTAATACAATATTCAAATTACTTGAAAAAAAATTATATCCCGAAAAGTGGGTTTCGAGGCAGCTCCACAGACCTCCATATCTATTCTGACTACCACGAGCGCCCTAGATGCAGTACCACACCGAAGCTGCCCGAAGAGTGAAGGTTCTCCCTATTAGACATTCTCTGCTATGGCTTAATGCTAACTAACTAGCTAACTGAAATGGCAGCAATCTTTCAGAACTCTGTTCATCAAAATGTGACCCCTGCGGGTAAAAACCAAATGCCTTGGCGCACAGTGCTATTTTGAGGAAATCCACTCTATAAACAAACGCATAGTTTAAAATGTCAAATCATTTTTGCACAATACGACAGTATACAGACACTTTCATATTGTGAACAATTTCACGGATAAAACATACGTTGACTAAGTTAAACCCCTGACTTTTATTTAGGTGAAGATTAAACGCATTAGCAGTCATTCCATTTGTCCATCACCGCTATAAGGTTTTACGCAGAGCTAAAATGCAGCTCTACCATTAGGCTACATCAAGGTGTAAGCTCTCTATCGCTCTTGCAGATGTAAACTAAATAGAATGAAAGACTGGTTTCTCTAGGGCACCTAACGGCTCCAGCACAAACTTTTTAGAAATATCCCACATTTTACCGGACCAGGAGAAGTCATTGACGAAAGAGTAGCACATTTTAAAAAGTGGCCTATTAGGGGTTTGCACGGCGTGTCATCAGATCTGGACATCGCCATTGGAGATACCATTAGAAAAAGCATTAGGCACTGGAAAGTCGCGGGGTCCCAACACTAACGCTTTACCATTGTTGACAGTGGTAGATGCTAGGTCCCGCAGCAATCTTCAGGACCTATCAAGGTTGCTGTTTTAGGTTGTACCAATAGGTCAGACTAAGAAAACATCTGTAGGTATCGATTCCAAAAGTTATTAAAAACCAGGAGAAGGACACAATGCCAGAAGTTATCAGAGGGAAGGGGGCGCTTTGTGGTTGAACTTGGCACTTGTCTCCTCACCCAACTTATATACATCCAGCTTTGTTAAGACGTCGAAAGCAGCTACCGCCCCACAAGGGGGAAAGTATGCTAACCTCACACAATGGAAGTCACTGGCTAACTCGCTAATAAAGTTAGACTTTTATACATTCGCTTTTACATTCAGGTGAAGTTCTGCTTGTTTCAAACACAATAATTGAAGAATTGTGTTTTACGAATCTCGCCCAGTGTATGCTAACAATTAATTCACCCCCATTGCCCAATGTTGACAAATTTCGGAAGCTATATTCAATGGTAGTATCATTAGGTTGCTAACTGCTAACTTATATCGCCTGTGTAACATAACCAACTGGCGCGCTATTACTTGTTAAAACTATTCCGGCCATTTTAGGAATGTGCATTCATGGAGAATAAATTCAGATGCAATTTACGAGTATGTGATGTTAAGGCAAAGGGTTAGCTTGCTAAACCGAGGCTAAAACCGCTATTGAAAGTAGTTCTACAATGAGTACACTGAGACAAAGTTCTTACCGCTAACTGGAATTAGCAAAATGAGGAATCCTAATGTTACCCTCAACTCTTGGTCTCAGCTAAAATGTAAGTTTGTGCTTAGTGATGTCAAGCGTAGTGATTTTTAATATTTTTATAGGTGCTTTCTGACTCAAGCCGGTGCACCTCCATTAGATTATGCGCAATCAAACGAATGTTTTTCCCTTAGCTTTTCAGCCACGGTAACTATCGCAACTGGGGGCGGTAACCACGCAGATTATGACTAGTTGCCTACTGTATGTATGGATCTGCGCTGCCAATAACTGTAATTTCAAAATATTTGCGGTTTTTGTGGTCCAAGTTCCTGCCTTATGTTTTTGCATCTTATGGACACCTTTTATTAACACCAAACAACTCGGACAAGATTTGGGAAAGATTCTTTGAAAGATTGTAGTCTTTAACTAATGCCCTCCTATTCAAGTTTCAAAAGACTCCAATCTTTCCTGAATCTTTTCCCAAATTCGCTAAAGTTGTTTGGTAAGAAGGCCATTAGACGCGATTTTTATGAACTTTTCGTTGTTTAGGACACGCTTACAATCACGAAGATATCCAAAGTGCATACTCCATTGTACTATTTACTGAGTATCGCTACTGGCGGTCAGCGTTGTTGGGTTACCATATACCGCCAGAACGCGACGCTGGTGCAAAACCCCAATAGCTTGCCACAATTTGTGTACAGAACTCTTCTCCCTTACTTCCCCAAATACACACTATATTCTATAGTGACACCTGCGACCGGTCTCGTACACTAGGGGCAGAAAGCACACTCACCGCCGATAAACTGGACATAGTAAGTCATCCGCTTCAGTCACGCTACCGTAAGGCTAATAATAGCTGTGTCCTCCCCAGAGGAAACTTTTGCTTCATTTGTATCCCTCTGTTGCTAAGGAGGCAAAATGGCGATTCTTCTTTAAGGATCATTTATATTACTTTTGTCACACTATTTCCTAATTTTGGCTTAGGAGAAATAAAATACAAAAGGATGAGACACATAGCACAAGACAAGTAGGAGTCACATTTTGAAGTCCATTTTAAAGTGCAACTGTGCAAGCTCCCATTGCTTAAAGTCCATTTTTAAAAGTACAACTGTTTTGCTTTTTTGTTTTATAAAAAGAAAGTTTGAAATGCTATGGAGTGCCCTATTTTTGACCCTCAAACTGATATCTCAATTGTAACTCCTACTTCTCAACAGTTTCTCATTGCAATGTCTCCTCATTTGCTCTATTATTTCTCCTAAGGAGAAACAAGTTGTAAATGAGACTACACTCAAACATATAAGAGATCTCCTGTATTTCTCATGCTTCTCAAACTAATATCTCTTATGTGACTCCTACTTGTCTTATTGCTATGTGTCTCATCTTTTGCTTGTTTTATTTCTCCTAAGGCAAAATTAGGAGAAATAATTGTGACAAAAGTAATACTTAAATGATCCTTAAAAGAGAATCACCATTTTGCCTCCTTAGCAACAGAAGGGATACAAATGAGAAGCAAAAGTTTCCTCTGGGGAGGACACAGCTATTATTAGCCTTACGGTAGCGTGACTTTGAAGCGGATGACTTACTATGTCCAGTTTTATCAACCGAGTGAGTGTCTTTTTCTGCCCCCTAGTTAATACCAGGGACGGTCATAAGGTGTCACTATAGAATATAATTAATGTATTTCGGGGGAAGTAAGGGGAGAAGAAGTTCTGTACACAAATTGTGTAGGCTATTAGGGGTTTGCACCGACGTCACGTTCTGGCCGGTAACTATGGTAACCCAGCACGCGCGGCCATATTGGCGATACTCAGTAAATGAAGTACAATGGAGTATTATGCACTTTGGATATCTTACGTGATTGTAGCGTGTCTAAACAACAGAAAAGTTCATCAAAATGCGTCTAATGGCCTTCTTACACCAAACAACTTTGGCAAGATTTGGGAAAGATTCAGGAAAGATTGGAGTCTTTTGAGGAAAGCTTGAATGGGAGGCATTAGTTAAAAGACTACAATCTTTCAAGAATCTTTCCCAAATCTTGTCCAAGTTGTTTGGTGTAAGGTGTCCATAAGATGCAAAGGCATATAGGGCAGGACTTGGACCACAAGAAAAGGCACGATATTTTGAGAAATTACGGATTATTGGCAGCGCAGATCCATACATACAGTCGGCAACTAGTCATAATCGTGGTTACCGCCCCCAGTTGCCGTGGTTACCGTGGCTGAAAAGCCCCCAAGGGGGAAAACATTCGTTTCGATTGCATGTAATCTAATGGAGGTGCACCGGCTTGAGTCCAGAAAGCACCTATAAAAATATTAAATCTTTTAGCAAACATCACTAAACGGCACAAACACATTTCAACTGAGACCAAGGAGGTTAAGGGTAACATTAAGTTCCCTCATTTTGCTAATTCCAGTTAAACGGCCAGAACTGTCTCGAGTGTACTCATTGTAGAACTGCTTTCAATGGCCGGACTTTAGCTCGGTTTAGCAAGCTAACCCTTTTGCCTTAACATCACATACTCGTAAGTTGCATCTGAATTTATTCTCACATGAATGCACATTCCCTAAAATGGCCGTGGGAATAGTTTTAACAAGTAATGTGTACCAGTTGGTTATGTTACACAGACGATATAAAGTTAGCCAGTTAGCAACCTAATGATGCTACCATTGAATATAGCTTCCAGAGAAATTTGTCAACATTGGGCAATCGAGGGTGAATTAAGTTGTTAGCATACACTGGGCAGTTAAGTAAACACAATTCCTTCAAATTATTGTGTTCAGAAACAAGCAGAACTTCACCTGAATGTAAAACGAATGTATAAAGTCTAACTGTTAGCGAGTTCGCCCATTGACTTCCATTGTGTGAGGTTAGCATGCTTTCCCCCTTGTGGGGGGCGGTAACCTTTCCGAACGTCTTAACCGACTGGATGTATATAAGTTGGGTGAGGGAGACAAAGTGCCAAGTTCAACCACAAGCGCCCCCCTTCCTCTGATAACTTCTGGCATTATTGTCCCTTCTCCCTGGTTTTTTAATAACTTTTGGAAGTCGATACCTACACCAGATGTTTTTCTTAGTCTGACCTATTGGTACAACCTAAAACACGGCAATAACGATGAGTCCTGAAAGATTGCTGCGGGACCTAGCATCTACACTGTCAACAATGTTCGTAAAACGTTGACGATGTTAGGGATTTACTTCAGTGCCTAATGCTTTCTAATGAGGCGAGTATCTCCAATATGGCGATGTCCAGATCTGATGACACGCCGTGCAAACCCCTAATAGGCCCACTTTTAAAATGTGCTACTGCTACGTCAATGGAAAACTTCTCCTGGTCCGTAAAATGACGCCAGGATATTTCTAAAAGTTTGTGCTTTCGACCGTTCGTGCCCTGAAAGGCAAGTCTTTCACATTCATATTTGGTTACATCTGCCAAGAACGATAGAGAGCTTACACCTTGAGTAACGAGTAGCCTAATGAGTAGGCTGCATTTTAGCTCTACCGTAAAACCTTATAGCGGCGTGGACAAATGGAATGACTGCTAATGCGTTTAATCTTCACCTAAATAAAGTCAGGGTTTAACAGTCAAAACGTATGTTTATCCGTGAAATTTGTTCACAATATGAAAGTGTCTGTATACTGTCGTATTATGCAAAAATGTGAAATTTGACATTTTAAACTGTACGTTTGTTTATCGTGGATTTCCTCAAAATAGCACTGTGCGCAAGACGACTGGTTTCGCCTTGCAGGGTCACATTTTAGTGAACAGAGTTCTGAAAGATTGCTGCCATTTCAGTTAGCTAGTTAGTTAGCATTAAGCCATAGCAGAGAATGTCTAATAAGGGGAGAACCTTCACTCTCGGAACGCTTCCGGTGTGGTACTGCATCTAGGGGCGCTCGCGGGCGGGTCCAGAATGAATGGAGGTCTATGGAGCTGTACCCCTCAAAACCCACTTTTTTCGGGATATAATTTTTTTTCAAGTAATTTGAATATTGTATTAGAAAGGGGAGGCAAAGACAATACACTTGATTGAGTATTATATTTTTTAAAGTCACTTAATTGTTCTAAAAAGCCTTTCAAACGTTTCAATGACGTCATTCATTAGCCTGATCATAGCATAGCATAGCATCAATGCTAGCGTGTTATGGGCAACAACGACACAACCTGTAAGAAAATGAAAGGACATGACTCCCGGATTATTTCACTTTTGATTGATAATCCATATCCTTTTTGCGAAAAATAAAATAAAATCTGAGGGTTTCAGTTGTTAAATAGGTGAAAACAATAAATGTAGCCATGTAGCTCCATAGGACCCCATGTATTTTGGACTCGCCCGCGATCGCCATCTAGGTGAACTCTGGTGAACTGCAGCCAAATTCGGTTTGTATGGGATTAATAGAGAGTGGGGAGGCTCTCCGTAGACGGGCTCTGGCCATAGGCAGCAACGACATGCTGCTGGTAGATAGTTTGGTAACCTAGCAACAATAAACACTTGACCCGAAGCACTCTAAAAGGGGCGCTGTCAGTGCAAAAAATGCGATGTGGACACAGGCTCACGAGTCACTGGCAACAGCAGGCAAGGTTACCAAAAACGTCTGCCAGCCAAACTGTAATGCACGTCCTTTTTGGAATGTTGCTGGAATGCTAACTAACTAGCCATAGATACTGACTAGATGTCGCCTTGACTACTGCTGTTCATTGGAACGAATTCTTTCAGATCTCAGTTCACTAAAATATGACTTCGCCAGACAAAAGGAGCTGGTAGCCTAGGCTATTACAATAGAATAGGTCACCCCTCATGTCTTTGTAATTTGCATTCGGTTTGCAGTAGTAGTTTAATATTTAGTCACATAGGACTTGGCTGATTTTTTCCTCGACCACTAGGCCTACACGAACATTGTTGACAGTGTAGGTCCCGCCCCTTCCTTGATTTTGATTGGCTAGCTGGAGAGAAGTGACATTGACAAACCAATCAGGAACTGAGAAATCAAACTCCTTCCGTTTCATGCAAACTCTCCTTCCGTTTCATGCAAACTCTCTCACACACACCACTATACTCTCTCACACACACCACTATATACTCTCATTCAATTACCTATACTCTCTTGCATACACTTTATATACTCTCATACACTACTAAACTCTCTCTCCATATACACTACTATACTCTCTCACATTCACTACTAAACTCTCACATACACTACTATAGTCTCTCACATATACGACTATACTCTCTCACATACACTACTATAGTCTCTCACATACACTACTATAGTCTCTCACATATACGACTATACTCTCTCACATACACTACTATAGTCTCTCACATACACTACTAAACTCTCTCACAAGGCCTTTTCACACAGAGATCACGCTAAATTTGGAAGAGGGGCTTTTTTTTGCGTTTTTTGTGTCTGAAAGCTGAGGTGAAAATTTGCCGCCTGCTGATCTGTTCACATGATGCGGCATTTTTGGGGAGCCAGGAGGCAGGATCAGCTATAGTAAATTAAATTGTGATGTGCAACAGGGGGCGTGTAGAAGTGATAGTCGTGGGCCTTATGTCGCGTGGGCCTTTAGATACAGCAGGTGTGTGATTTCAAAACCATGGCGGAGAACCGACTGCACTTTGGTTAGCTTTGCATTTGCTTTGCTGTTGCTGTTAGAATGTTAAATTCTTGCGATAGATGTCTTCAGACAATAAAACGTAATTTGGAAGGAAATTGAAGAGAAGAGTTGCCCCTTGCCTATTCATGAAATCGTTCAATATTACAACAATAAAATAGCTTGTGTTAATTGAAACATGCTTTTGCGCAAAAATGATAGCCTAGGGCAAAGAGAATGGACATCTCAACATAAGGATGCATTAGAAGATGATGATTAGTGTAAACTTTGTAACACAAGCGTGATCAGCAGTTCTTTAAAAGCATAGCGTTCCATTCAGTCATAATCATTCAAAGGAGGCCTAGTGCTCATCATGAAAAAGAAAACAGCAGCTTAATATTTTTCAGGTGTTTAACAGTAGGCCTAGGGTGCACTTAGCAGTTATGCCGAAGGCGGTGAGACTATTGGCATTGCATCCTGTCACTCAACATAGCAGTTCGGGTTGATAAAAGATTCAGTTAATCGCAGTATGGATGCGTCTCAAAGTTTGGGACAACCAAACAGCAGTGTAAAGCAAAGCAAATCTTAATTGTTAGGTTACCATAGCTGTCTTTTCTATACAGGCGTGGGCTATCGGAAATCATGATAAGCACATTGTTTTTTTTTTCTTTTCTTTTCTTGTTCGTGTTGCAGTGAAGCGATAATGCATTCCAAAGCAGAGTATCATGTGAGCCAGAGCCATATGGCCAGAACTGCTGCTCTTGTAAAGGCATTTCTGTCCCACCCAAATTTGCTGAACTACTTTTGAATAACTACTCATCACAGACATCACATGTATCATCTAAAGCTTTTCTCAGCCTTTAAAACGATGTTAGTGGTTAGTTGTTGTGGTAAATAGTTCAAGAGAAAAGTAACTTTAATTTAATCTCATATTTTTTAGCCCGTCCTCCCCTACCCATTCATCTTGGTGGAATGCTTACATGAACTTTCCCTCAACACATGACAAACCATATATCAGAATAAACAGCAGACCTTACCGAGCGTTCAAGAACAAGGCATTCCCCTGCAGTTAGCCATTCAGAGTAATCCGGTTTTAAATTTGCAGCAATGTCTTTATGCATGTCTCCCACTTTTCGGTTTTCCTAATGTGTTTCAATTGTTCAATAAGTCTACATGATTTTATAACAGGCCAAATATAAAATAATTAAAACAAATATCGCCTAGATAAGCATTATTACAATCAGGAGGATATACATATAAGGCAGACAAGGCGGCTCATGAGTTCATGCTTTTGTTTATCGCTGGATTTTAAGATAGCCTATTATGGCAACTTATTTGCGGCTTCAAGCTACAGTCAACTCTAGCAGGCATTGAATGACTGGAGACTTTGTAATTTATACATTGACATAATGTGCGTCTGCAATTGCTGCTTTTGATCAGTTAAATTTATTTTGCAATCTCCTGTGGTGGGCTGGACATAGCGATTGAAATGCCCGCTTAGATTCCCCCTTTCGCCTTGACCCATTTACACTGGTGTTGTGGAGCAAAAAAAAAGCTTCGGCAAAATGTCTGAGGGGTAGTAAATTTGGCTGAGACACTTTTGTCCATACCGTTCATACTCGGTCTATGTGAAAGGGACAGTCGTTTCATGATTCTGGTACATCAAATCAAGGCGATTTTCAAGTGTGAAAAGAGGCCTACATACACTACTATATTCTCTCACATAAACTACTATATTCTTTTTTGCTCTCTCACATACACTACTATACTCTCTCACATTCACTACTATACTCCTTCACATACACTACTATACTCTCTCACATACTGACTATACCCTCTCATACATACATGTAAAATTACTATGATGGTAGGTGTGCATGAGTGTAGTGGTATGTCAAGATTATGATAGTGTGTGTAAGACCAAGTATGGATTAAGACCTAGACGGCCCTCATCACACACACACACAGATAGATGCACACACACACTTGTATACAGTTGGGTCTCCTGCTATAATAATACACAGACACACACACACACACACACACACACACACTATACACACAAGCACACACACACTTTGCATAGGACAGGTCTCCTGCTATAATCAGTGATGAACGAGAGGCGTGACATT
>NC_063206.1:2227139-2239639 GCF_017589495.1 Alosa alosa | reverse complement strand
TTCTGTTTATGGCTCCAGTTGTTTAATGGAAACATTCTGCCTGCTTTTCATCACTTTATCATGTGAAATCAGATCAGAGGAGTGGAGAGGAGAGGGGGAAACAGTGGGAAGAGAGAAAGAGAGAGGAGAGGGGGAAACAGTGGGAAGAGAGAAAGAGAGGAGAGGGGAAACAGTGGGAAGAGAGAAAGAGAGAGGAGAGGGGAAACAGTGGGAAGAGAGAAAGAGCGAGGAGAGGGGGAAACAGTGGGAAGAGAGAAAGAGCGAGGAGAGGAGGAAACAGTGGGAAGAGAGAAAGAGAGAGGAGAGGAGGAAACAGTGGGAAGAGAGAAAGAGTAAAGGAAGAAAAGAGAGAGAAAGGGATTCAAGGAAGCAGAGGAGAGAAAAAAGAGAGAGAGAGGAAGGGAGGGGTTAATAAAAAGGGAGAAAAGAGAGAGAGAGGAAGGGAGGGGTTAATTAAAAGGGAGAAAAGAGAGAGAGAGGAAGGGAGGGGTTAATATAAGGGGAGAAAAGAGAGAGAGAGGAAGGGAGGGGTTAATAAAAAGGGAGAAAAGAGAGAGAGAGGAAGGGAGGGGTTAATATAAGGGGAGAAACAAAGAGAAAAGGGGGAAGAGAAAAAGCAAGAGAGAGAAAGAGACAGAGAGACGACGAGAGAGAATATAGAGAGTATGCAGGCACACACACACACACACACACACACACACACAGTATGCAGGCACACACACACACACACAGACACACAGTATGCAGTAGCATTACACACACACACACACACACACACACACACAGTATGCAGTCACATTGCACACACACACACACACATAGTATGCAGTTACATTGCAAGTATTTAGGGTATTTCTCACACACACACACAGTATGCAGGCACATTGCCAGTATTTAGGGTATTTCCCTGAGATTTGAATTAGATGATCAAATAAAGACGTGGCTGTCTAGCAGATAACAGCACACACACACACGCACACAGGCACACACACACGCACGCACAGAACCCTCCCTATGGGGAACAAGACATGCAGAACCCTCCCTATGGGGTCTGTGTGTGTGAGGGGGCTCAGAGAGAGAATTATATATATATATTTTAACTATATATATTAAACTGAAATGTGTGCCCAGCAGGGGTGGAATTACTGAGAGACTACAGCAATGCAGTTTAATAATGATCCGCCATCTTGTGATCATCTGAAAGGGTGCTGCGGTGCACACACACACACACACACACACACACACACACAGTATGCATATCATCTAAAACATATTACATTACGTAAGGCAATCTGGCATTGTCCCCTGAGAAATGAGAAATGAGCAGAGAACCACACGAGACACAGCAACATGAGCTGTGCAGCCAAAAATATACCCATTATTCAACATGAATAATATGAAACATTATTCAAAACAAACAAACAAACACACACACACACACACACACATACTCTTACACACACACTTACATATACTTATACACACACACACTCACACACTCATACAAACAGTCATACACACGCACACGCACACACACACACACACACACACACACATACATGCACACATACACAGTGGGAGTATGAGTACTGAGTTTGAAACATGACAGATCATGTTCTTCGTCTCAGAGATGAAGCCAGTGGGGAGAATGCTATGATATACGTGTGCTCGTTAAACACACAGTAATCACATTTACAAAGAAGACTATTTATTCCACTTTATCACATGAGCCTGCAGTCTCAGAGGGACAAAGGACATGAGTTATCGAGTTATCGTTTTCTCATATCTCTTTTTTTCTCTCTCTCTCTCTCGGTCTTATTTGTACTCTCTCTCTCTCTCTCTCTCTCTCTCTCTGTCTTATTTGTACTCTCTCTCTCTCTCTCTCTCTCTCTCTCTCCCTCCCTCCCTCCCTCCCTCCCTCTCTCTGTCTGTCTGTCTTACTTGTTCTCTGTATCAGTGGCGTAACAAACCAATGGTGGGCCCAGGTGCGAGGGCACTATGCGGGCCCATACCGACATACTTTGGCCCAGGATGAATTAGCTCTGATACATGCAATACACATTAAGGGTGATTCAATTGTTTATACAAAGGGCCTGAGGCACCGAAATAGTTTAGTAGTTACATTACATATTAACAGCCTGCAGGCCATGGTAATCTAATATTACTGCATTAACATCAACTCACATGGAATTATGGGAACACTCAATGCGCTCAATGCGCTTCTTCAACCCTCTGCTCAAACTGCAAGCGTGATTGCTTGCTTATAAACTACTTTCTTTGCAGAAACAAAACTTAATGTAGGCTAACTTATGTAACCGTGCAGAAACCAAATAAAATCATTCATATGCATACAATCCCCAATATGCGTGAATTAGACCATTAGAAGAAGGCCATCTTACGAGCCTTTCGTTGTGCAAAATCGTTAACAATGTTCCCAATATTTAATGCTCTGGCTTTCGTATTTTCAATGGACAGGATAGCTAACCCAATGAGCCTCTCCTGCCCCATGCTGCTCCTTAGGTAGGTCTTAATAAGTTTGAGTTTGGAAAAAGATCGCTCAGCTGTTGCCACAGTCACAGGCAATGTCAGAAACAACATGAGAGCAGTACACACTTCCCCGAATGTGGATGTTACACTGTCATAATCTACCACCAGCATTTTGGCAAGTTGAAAAATAGATGACTTCTGTGAAATGTCTGCTTTAAAGCAAGACCTGAATGAGAGGAGTTGTGTTGGGAATGTCGGTGCAATGTCCCTGCTATAATGGTCTTGCCTTTTCAAGCAGTTCATCATCACCTGCGAGTTGAAGGGTCATAGGACGTAAAGACTCAAACACATGACAAGTTTCCCGCATACTTGCAAATCTTTGGGAGAGCTGACTGATTATGATGTCCAGAGTTGCATTAAATACCTGCACTTTGAAGTATCTCTCTGCATTGGTTAAGCGCTCATTTTCCGATAGTTCGTCATAGTGACGCTTCACTCTCCGTGCTCTAACATTTTCAAATGTACTCTGAACCCCCATTTATTTGCGAGCGTCTGCGCTGCGCTGTAGCCTACCAGCATACCATAAACACTTCCCTCATTGCCATTCAATAGCCTTCGCTTGATGACCTGCATTAGATTCCAGTCACACACCCACTCGGCTGTGCACAGAGTGCTAAGCATTTGTCTTATTAGGCAATCGCCAGGCCTGACTAATCTAATCAGAGAGGGAGATCAAGACCTTACTAATCAAAGCACAGAGAATGATTGATGTCCTGTAGCTCTCCGCAGGGCCAGGGTCGAGGGAGCGAAGCAGAACAGAAATGGAACTATGAGACGGAGCTAAGAGACTAACAAACATTATGAATAACAAACACGTCAGAAGGCAACAAATCACTACTAAAGATGTGCGAAGGAAATAGTACTAAAGATATGTCCCACATAGCAAATGTGTGTTTCTTTCCTTCTTTATTTAATCACCCTGCCTGAAGAACTCCCAGGTTGTTAAGTGTTACAGCTTTATGGGTTTTATGACGTGTTTTATGTTACCTGCCATCTAATTTTGCCACTTTGGATGCAACGCCACTCAGCCCTCCAGGGAACAATCAAATTAAAAGTTGAGGTAGTTCATTAATGCTAAAATACTTAACTTAACATTTAAGTTCACAGTTGTGAATGTGACACATGTCCATTGTCTTTCAGGGTGTAAAAACATGGAGATATCATCTAGATAAACAGGAGATATCATCTAGATAAACAGGAGCATGATCCAGAAGCGTGTGTGTGTGTGCTAATGGTGTCAGTATGATTGTAAATGTGTCAGCAGAGCGCCCACAGATGACCCCATCACAATCGCAAGCGTTTAGACGGCAGCGGTCATTAGCGCAGCATGCCACACACTCACACACACACACACATACACACACACTCACACACACACACACACACACACACACACACACACACACACACTCACTCACACAGCACAGGACTGCAGCGGAGTCCTAATGATCCATATTCATTCTCAGTGCGTCAGCAGCACTTCATAGTCTCAGAGGCGCTAGCAGAACATCAGCTCTCAGCTCCTAAAAATAAATAATATCCTGCGAGGCAGCGTCCCAGTGGTACTGGCTTCTGGCTTTGCATAACATGAATGTAATGAGTGCAGCAGAAGGAGAGAGCGAAGGGGAGAAAAGGAGAGAAAGAGGACATCAGAGAGAGAGAGAGAGAGAGAGAAAGAGAGAGAGAGAAAGAGAGAGAGAGAAAATGAAAGTAGAGAGAAAGAGAGAGAGAGAATGAAAGTAGAGAGAAAGAGAGAGAGAGAAAGAGAGGAGAGAGAATGAAAGTAGAGAGAAAGAGAGAGAGAATGAAAGTAGAGAGAAAGAGAGGAGAGAGAGAATGAAAGTAGAGAGAAAGAGAGAGAGAGAGAATGAAAGTAGAGAGAAAGAGAGAGAGAGAGAGAATGAAAGAGAAAGAGAGGGGAGAAAACAGATTTTATGAAGCAAAAAACAATAGATTCCTGTAGCAGCAGCATAAACAAACAGGTGTGTGTGTGTGTGTGTGTGTGTGTGTGTATTGGCCTGAGTGTACCGGTGGAGTAGCTAGACGTCGTTCGTCTGAGGAGCGCAGCGGTCTGGAGGTAGCGTATGTCTGTATGAGGGCATTCAAGTAGGTCTTACACTCACACACACACACACACTCACACACACACACACACTCACACTCATTTACATGCTCACACTCACACACACACACTCACACACATACACACTCACACACACACTCACACTCATTTACATGCTCACACAAACACTCACACACTCTACTCACATGTTTGATTTTCAGCTCTGATGACATCAGAGAGATGCTGCAAATGTGCCGTTAAATGAGCAGGAACGACAGGAGAGAGAACGTGTCAGGAACGACATGAGAGAGAACTTGTCAGGAACGACATGAGAGAGAACTTGTCAGGAACGACATGAGAGAGAACGTGTCAGGAGCGACAGGAGAGAGAACGTGTCAGGAGCGACAGGAGAGAGAACACGTCAGGAACATGTCAGGAATGACAGGAGAGAGAACGTGTCAGGAACGACATGAGAGAGAACATGTCAGGAACTTGTCAGGAACGACAGGAGAGAGAATGTGTCAGGAACGACAGGAGAGAGAACGTGTCAGGAACGACATGAGAGACAACATGTCAGGAACTTGTCAGGAACGACAGGAGAGAGAATGTGTCAGGAACTTGTCAGGAACGACAGGAGAGAGAATGTGTCACGAACTTGTCAGGAACGACAGGAGAGAGAATGTGTCAGGAACTTGTCAGGAACGACAGGAGAGAGAATGTGTCAACGCAACTAAGAGCAAAGTGGCTTCCAAATGATCCTGACAGAGTCCAGAGAGGAAGAGAGAGAGAGAGACAGAGAGGGACAGAGAGAGAGAGAGAGGGAGACAGAGAGGGAGAGAGAGAGAGAGAGGGAGAGAGAGAAAGAAGAAGAAGAGAGAGACTAAAAGAGGAACATTTACTCAAGACATGAAAACCAGTTCAGCAAAACAGGACTAAACACCCTCTACTTGACTGCTTCCTTTCAAATGTGTGAAACACACACACACACACACACACTGGTGTTACTAATAGAGTTACACATCAAAAGCTTTTTCCATTTGGATGAAGACCGCTGGAAAAGTGGTTAGCATTGGACAGGGGTGCCAACATGAACAAGTGAATTCCTACACATTTCAGCACAATGAGAACACTCCCTTCAGCTCCTTCCAACAATCACACACACACACACACTCACTCTCTCTCTCTCTCTCTCTCTCTCTCTCTCTTTGGCTCTTTCCAACAATCTGTCCTCCTCTGTCCTTCACCCCTTACTGTCCTTCCTTTCAGAATTCAATTCCATGTCTGGCGAGCTCTCAGCAGTCGGCCGTCTTCCAACTGAACTTATGAGGTTTTGTTGTGAATATAACAAAAATAACTCACTAGCTCTCTCTCTCTCTCCATCTCTCCATCTCTCTGGCTCTGTAGAACATCTGCAAACGGTCTATCACTCCGAGCAATAGTGTAATATGTCTGTGCTATTTTTCCTTTGGCAACTTCAAAATGAACATTTTAAGGGAAAAAGCCCTACTTATGTTTAAATATAATGTATGGTCAATATTGGATGCTTATTGGAATTATCACACAGACATGAACACACACATGTCCAAACACACACACACACACGCACACACACGCATATACCATTCTCTGTTGTGCAACAGCTCACTGACACTGTAAAAACATGTTGACATTGCTATAAACAGGGTTCAGGCAGTGGTAATTGTGTGTGTGTGTGTGTGTGTGTGTGTGTGTGGACATGTGTGTGTTCATTGCTATAAACACAGCTCAGGCAGTGGTGATTGCGATGCCAGTTCTGTGGAAATTACATCTTAAGGTTCTACCGGTGAGTCACTATGTCTCCCATCTGTGTGGCGCAACTCTGGAACTGATGATGAAGGGTGTGTGTCTGTGTGTGTGTGTGTGTGTGTGTGTGGAACTGATGATGAAGGGTGTGTGTGTGTGTGTGGAACTGATGATGAAGGGTGTGTGGGACAAGACAGATTGAGTAAGAGTCTCTGTGAGAACAGCCCTGGGCTCTCTCTCTTTCCTCTACCACGGTTGTAATTATCTGTTCATTTATTGACCTTACATTATACATATATCATCTTACAAACCTTACATTTTTTCATCTAGTAGATTCTCTTATCTTAACATTTTTATGAGTCACAGTACACTAATAGGTAGCATATTATCTGTAGCATAATCTGTATAAAACCATTCTGTTAATAAAAAGGTCTGTAGAAACGAAGCTGACTAAGGACTCCTCCCAACAGGGCAGTACGGAGGCCCAAAAGGGTCATGGTGGGAAATCTTTATATGAGGTGGGGATTTATTTTTTGAGCAATTTTTGCAAATATTTTTGTGTTCTTTCACAATAACTTTTGCATTTCCTTGCAATGCTTTTGTGTTCCATCGCAATAATTTGGACTTTGTGAAGGAACGCAAACTAACTATTGTTCAGGAACGCAAAACTATCGTGAGAGTACGCAGAACATTGTGAGGGAACGCAACCAGACACCCAATCAAAGGCAGAGGTGGAAACAGGTAAGGGCTAAAGAAAGTGTGTGGAAAGATAACAGTGTGGGAAGGTAACATTGAGGGAAGATAACATTGTGTGGGAAGGTAACATTGTGTGGAAAGATAACATTGTGTTGGAAGGTAACATTGTGGAAAGATACAATTGTGGAAAGGTAACATTGTGTGGGAAGGTAACATTGTGTGGAAAGATACAATTGTGGAAAGATAACATTGTGTGGGAAGGTAACATTGTGTGGAAAGATACAATTGTGGAAAGATAACATTGTGTGGGAAGGTAACATTGTGTGGGAAGGTAACATTGTGGAAAGATAACATTGTGGAAAGATACAATTGTGGAAAGGTAACATTGTGTGGGAAGGATAACAGTGTGGGAAGGATAACAGTGTGGGAAGGATAACAGTGTGGGAAGATACTGTAACATTGTGGGAGGATAACAGTGTGTGGGAAGATAACAGTGTGTGGGAAGGTAAAACTAGTCCCAATTAGGGGGGGTTGGGGCCAGGCTCTTCTGCGAGAAAAAAACTGAAAGATATGTGCTATACCTGGTCTATTCTGATATTACTGTAAAAAGGTGATTGTCACCTTAAAGGTGAGGAGTTTGCATCCCTGAAAAAGTTGTGTCTCGGCAACAAAGTGTGAATGAACGTGTGTGTCTGTGTGTGTGTTTCTCACCAAAGTGCGCACAGACTCTCGAGCGAGAGGTATGTGTGTGTGTGTGTATGTGTATAACACGTAAATGTGAACGTGTGTCTGTGTGTGTGAACGTGTGTCTGTGCTTGCAGATGCTCTGGTTGTGTCCAAGCGTGGTGTGTGTGTGTGTATCTGTGTGTGAGTGTGTGTGTGTGTGTGTGTGTGTGTGTGTCACTGCACTCACCAAAGTGCTCACAGACGCTCTGGTTGTGTCCAAGCGTGGTGTGCTGGAACGTCTCGCGGCAGTACAGAACGTGCACGTCTCCATGGAGAGGGCCGATGCCCCCCAGCGCCCGCACAATGCGCTCGGTCACCACGGCGACGTCCCTGGCACCCTGTAGTCGGGCGTGGATGCAGCGGTAGCGACAGTACTCTTGGTAGTCGCTCCATGTCCTAGCACTTAGCAAGGAACAAAGGAGCAGTTAGCTTCCTCTAGACACTTAACACAGCCTGCTAGCTCCTCCGGTCTCTGCATTTATCCCAATCAGCACACTCCAGTCTGCCAAGGAGTGACCACAAGAACCAGTTAAAGCTTCTCTAGACGAACTGGCAACCCTCGGTTACAAGTTCACCTGCTAAGGACACTAACTCAGTTCACCTGCTAAAGGAACCACACCTGCCAGTTGGCTCCTCCGACATCCCTGCGTCTGCCAAGGAACCACAAGAACCAGTTAGCTTCTCTAGACGCCAACACAGTTCACCTGCTAAGGAACCACAAGATCAGTTGGCTTCTCTAGACACTTAACACAGTTCACCTGCTAAGGAACCACAAGAACCAGTTAGCTTCTCTAGACACTTAACACAGTTCACCTGCTAAGGAACCACAAGAACCAGTTAGCTTCTCTAGACACTTAACACAGTTCACCTGCTAAGGAACCACAAGAACCAGTTAGCTTCTCTAGACACTTAACACAGTTCACCTGCTAAAGGAACCACAAGAACCAGTTGGCTACTCTGACACTTAACACAGTTCACCTGCTAAGGAACCACAAGAACCAGTTAGCTTCTCTAGACACTTAACACAGTTCACCTGCTAAGGAACCACAAGAACCAGTTAGCTTCTCTAGACACTTAACACAGTTCACCTGCTAAGGAACCACAAGAACCAGTTAGCTTCTCTAGACACTTAACACAGTTCACCTGCTAAGGAACCACAAGAACCAGTTAGCTTCTCTAGACACTTAACACAGTTCACCTGCTAAGGAACCACATACAGTACTGCGGGTAGCTCAGCACCAGCACCTTCGCCCGCTCCTCCGCATCCTCGTCTGCCAAGGAACCACAAGAACCAGTTAGCTTCTCTAGACACTTAACACAGTTCACCTGCTAAGGAACCACAAGATCCAGTTGGCTTCTAAGTAAGTATAAGTATATATACTCTTTTGATCCCGTGAGGGAAATTTGGTCTCTGCATTTATCCCAATCCGTGAATTAGTGAAACACACTCAGCACACAGTGTACACACAGTGAGGTGAAGCACACACTAATCCCAGCGCAGTGAGCTGCCTGCAACAACAGCGGCACTTGGGGAGCAGTGAGGCCTTGCTCAAGGGCACTTCAGCCGTGTCTACTGGTCGGGGTTCGAACTGGCAACCCTCCGGTTACAAGTCAGAAGCGCTAGCCAGTAGGCCACGGCTGCCCCTCTAGCCCACCCCGTCTTCTCTAGACACTTAACACAGTTCACCTGCTAAGGAACCACAAGAACCAGTTGGCTTCTCTGACACTTAACACGCAAAGAACATACCTGTGCCTGAAGTTATCAGAAATGTTCAAAGCTGTTATACATATTATAAATAGGAAGACATTTTCAAAGCTTTCATATTATATACTGTATAATAATAACTCTTATATGTATAGTGCAACCGGAAAGTATTCAGACCCTTTCAAGTTTTCCACATTTTGTTATATTTCAGACTCATCTTGAAATGGATTCAATTTGGGGGTTTTTTCTCATCAATCTACACACAATACTCCAACACTCCACAAAAATCAGGTGTTTTGTAAATTTATTAAAAATAAAAGTCTGAAATATTCCATTTACATAAGTATTCAGACCCTTGCAATTGAGCTCTGGTGCATCCTACTTCTATCAATGGTCCTTGAGATGCTTTTACAAATTGATTAGAGTCCACCTGCGCCTAAATTAATTCATTGGCCATTATTAGGACAGGCAGACATCTCTTTATATAAGGTCTCACAGTTGATGGTGTATGTCAGAGTGAAAACCAAGCCACAAGGTTGAGATAATTGTCTGTAGACCTGCGAGACAGGGTTGTGTGAAGACACAGATCTGGGGAAGGATACAAGGGTACTGCATACACCTGTATACACATGCCTGAATATATTTTAAACATATTTTGTGCGTGTTTGGGTCTTTCGTCCACACGTAATTTGTCAGTTTTCACTCTATCATATTTTCTAAAGTGGGCCTCAATCTCCCGTGAGAGTCCAAACAAATTCCAATCAAATGTTCCTAGAATTCCTAATGAATGCCATTCCAGAGCGGAATCTAAACTAGCTGCACATTCCATTCCAAGATGCTGACAAAGTACTCTTTAAATACCTGCTGACAGCAACCACCAAGCTCTCCTTTAAAGCTGGCCGCTAGCAAGTTCAATTCCAAAATAAAGGATACAGAAGGAACACCTATTACTCCAGTTTTCTGCTGATTTGAGCTCTCGGTTAATCAAGAATGGGCCCTGCAGAAGAGCATAACAGGCTAACTGAATGGGCCCTGCAGAAGAGCATAACAGGCTAACTGAATGAGCCCTGCAGAAGAGGATACCAGGGTAATGAGCCGAATAAAGTTCAACAGCGGTATTCAGAGATGCACTTCCAGCTAACAGCTTCCAATAAGTGTTGCCATGTGTCTGAACACAGACTCTGTGTATGGCGATATCATAGCACCCAGGCTCTCATCCATTCCCACACAACGAAACACTGACGTGGAAAAGATCACTGCAACACAGCCAAACAAATAGCCACTTGGATGAGAAGAATTACAAACGATTTGACATTTTTTACAAACAAAATGACAATATTATTTTCCTCTTGAAGTACTAGTTAGCCATCTGCCTGAGATGTCTCTCTGTTTACCTTGTAGAACCTATAGTATAGTATAGTAGCCATCTTTACATGGACACTTCTATTCCGATTAGAAATGGAATTACAGCTCAATCGGAATAAAAATTCTCATATAAACACCTCAATCAAAATGAAAATGGCAGTGAAATTTAATCGGAATGAAAGAGGTGGTGTATTCTGTTCCTATTCCGATTGAACACCCATGTATACGGTCAATTGGATTGCCTGCTTTATCTTCTCAAGGAAAAGTAGGCAACAATGGCTATTCAAAGATTCTGTAGCGCTTGAGAGCACCTGATCGAAATAGAACGTACCCCATGTAAACAGACGGCACAAATTTTTCGATCGGAAGAGCTTAATCGGAATGACAAAAAAAAACTGTCCATGTAAACGTGGCTAGTGTTTGAATCTGACACTGAAGTCCCATCATCTAACACACAGCGCTTTATCATTTCCTAGAGGAGCTACACTGGCCTGTGATGTTTGGCCTATTTGAGATTTCCAGTCATTCTACATTCTGCAGGATGCACACTTGAGACATTTTTGGTTTGAAATTTTACAGAAATCCAAAGAAATTAAAACATTTTCATCTGAGGCTGTAATTGGGCAAATGAGAGGACAATGCTATCAAAGCTCTTTTCCACAGCCTCCCAGAAGAACAGGGTCATCTCATGGCCTCTCTGGGCAGTGATAAAGTCACGTGATGCCATGTAACACCTCTTACAGATGGGGAGAACATGGAACATGAGTGGAACCTGTGCGGGTCGACCTCCTACAGATGGGGAGAACATGGAACATGAGTGGAACCCGTGCGGGTCGACCTCCTGACAGACTGTTTAAACTGCATCTCCTTTAGCAAACTGGAGGGGATAAGGCTACTGCTAATATATTGCACGTATTTATATTTATATTTAATTTATGTTACTGTAAATCATACCACTTTCTTAACTGTATACTACTGTCTACACTGCACTATATATCTTATACTGTTTATACTGCACCACCTGTCTGTACTGTGTTCATCACATTGCACTTTTCTGCTTCTTTGCACTTCTGGTTAGACGCTAACTGCATTTAGTTGTCTCTGTATTTGTACTCTGCACAGTGACAATAAAGTTGAATCTACTAACACACCAGTGACACACAACAACAACTAAGCTCCACTCATGCCATATGCATAGTTTAGCTGAGCTATAGTAAAACAGAAAACCATACGCCACAGTGGGCCTCATGAGCCGCAGCCTCCGGTAGATTCGACTGGTGTCCACAGGACACACACACACACACCCTCAAACACACACACACACACACACACACACACACACACACACACACACACACACACAAACTAGAGTACACAAACACAGAGTAAAACTAGCCACTAAGTCCACTAGCCCAAAAGACTTACACGCACACAAACAAGCATGCACACCAGGAGCACACACACACACAGACACACACACACACACACACTACCTTGGATATTGCTCCAGTAAGATCTAAATTTCACATACTGTAAACAACAATTTTTCATAATTTCCTCCCTGGAGACATAAAAATAAATAAAGCCCTTCCAGGTTGACCCTGGAGACTGTGTTCA
>NC_063206.1:2199639-2219639 GCF_017589495.1 Alosa alosa | reverse complement strand
AATGTGTTGTATTGCATGAGAATGTGTTTAGAGTTTTAGAAAAAGAGTCTATGAGATTTGCAAAATGTTTTTTATATGTGAAAAACTGTTTATGGTCCTGCCAAAAGAGTGATCGATTCAAGAAATGTGTTCAGGCAACTGAGCATTTGATTCAGAGAAGACGGGTTCAGTATTTGATTCAGAAGACGGGGTTCAGTATTTGGGGGTGCTGTGGTGCAACTGGTTGCAGTGCCCGTAATCACCCACAAAAGATGCCTCTACAGAAAGACCACACAGTAAAACATGATTGGCTTGCTCAATCCAGCCATCCAGCCAACGTTCGAACTCGCTATCATGCTAAGCATATCCAAAATCCATTTCACACTGGAATTCCCCTTTAAGATTACGACTGCCAGGTTTAGCACACGTGAACACACATTCACATAACACAGTAAACGCAACATATAAGCTTTAGATAAACATTATAGTCCTAAATATGCTTTAGTGTGCATAAACATTATAGTTCTATGTGCTACAACAGCTGGCAGTGGCTGGGTTTGTCTGGGCAAATGAGCTGGAGAGCGGGGCAGGAGAGGGGGCAATAACGACTGGGCAGGAGAGGGGGCAATAACGACTAGGCAGGAGAGGGGGCAATAACGACTAGGCAGGAGAGGGGGCAATAACGACTAGGCAGGAGAGGGGGCAATAACGACTGTGCCAAAACACAATCCTATCAATCCACACAACCCCCCCCTCCAAAATAGCGCCATCTCACACACACACACACACACACACACACACACACACACACACACACACACACACACACACACACACACCATCACTGCTCTGATCCTTGTTATGAGCTGAAAATCATATTTAAAAGTGAGAGATTGAAGATTAAATTTTAAAGCCATGATACATTTTATTTTATTTTAAACAAAGCCAGAGGTGTGTGTGTGTGTGTGTGTGTGTGTGTGTGTGTGTGTGTGTGTGTATGTATGTGCAAGACCGGCAGGCTTGTTAGGTAGCCAGGCAAGTGGCTGCTGGGCAGATGTGGACATCTCTTACACACACAGACACACACACACACACACACATTCACACACACACACAAACACACACACACACACACACACACACACACACACACACACACACACACACACACACACACACACACACACACACACACGCACACACACACCCATCACAAAAGTCCAGAGTGAAGCAACACTCCAATTTTATAAGAGCCCGTTGTTTCTCTTCTCCTTCTGCGGCCTAATAAACACCATCCACATGCCGGTGGATAATAATATTGTAATACAACAAACATACAAAATAGTGTGCATGGGTGTGTGTGCGTGTGTGTTTGAGTGTGTTTGTGTGTGTGTGTGTATGTGTGTGTGTGTGTGTTCGAGGGTGTGTGTGTGTGTGTGTGTGTGTGTGTTTGAGTGTGTGTGTGTTTGAGTGTGTGTGTGTGTATGTGTGTGTGTGTGTGTGTGTGTGTGTGTGTGTGTGTGTGTTCGAGGGTGTGTGTGTGTGTGTGTGTGTGTGTGTGTGTGTGTGTTTGAGTGTGTGTGTGTTTGAGTGTGTGTGTGTGTATGTGTGTGTGTGTGTGTGTGTGTGTGTGTGTGTGTGTGTTTGAGGGTGTGTGTGTGTGTGTATGTGTAAAATCCAGTGCTTGATTCACAACGTTGCAGTGCTTCAGTATTCTAACATTCTCTGCATTCTCTGGGTTATGTGTCCTGTGTGCAGTGAGTCTCTGGGTTATGTGTCTTGTTTGGGTTATGTGTCCTGTGTGCAGTGAGTCTCTGGGTTATGTGTCCTGTTTGGGTTATGTGTCCTGTGTGGGTTAAGTGTCCTGTGTGGGTTATGTGTCCTGTTTGGAGTGAGTCTCTGGATTATGTGTCCTGTGTGGGTTATGTGTCCTGTTTGAAGTGAGTCTCTGGATTATGTGTCCTTTTTGGGTTATGTGTTCTGTGTGGGTTATATGTCCTGTGTGGGTTATATGTCCTCTTTGGGTTATGTGTCCTGTGTGGGTTATGTGTCCTGTGTGGGTTACAGTATGTGTCCTGTTTGGAGTGAGTCTCTGGGTTATGTGTCCTGTGTGGGTTAGTGTCCTGTTTGGGTTATGTGTCCTGTGTGCAGTGAGTCTCTGGGTTATGTGTCCTGTGTGTGCCAATAGACGTGCACTGTCATCATTTTATGCCCTGTAGTTTCACTGATATAATCCAAGAACAAGGTCACTCACACACATGCTCACAAACACTCACCACCAACAGCCAAGCAGGTGTTGAACATGATATTTAAAAGAAAGAGATTGAAGATTCAATTTTATGGTTATGGTTATGGGATTTGGCAGACGCCTTTGTCCAAAGCAACATACAAATATAAAAACAACATAATATTTTAAAACAAGGAACGGTGTGAACAATATTAAAGCCATGATACTTTTTCTCTTATTTAAAATAAATACTGGTCCATAACAGCCGGGCTACAACATGCGCACTAAGCATTCCGTTCTCGGAGCGTCTGCTACAACAATCAGCGTCCACTATAATCAATTCAACTGGCTACACCAGACACAAAAGCACTGTGCACACTCAAAATAATTAGACCAGTCTTCCAAAAACTATTTTTACACTCCACCAATGGAACACTTCAGTTGTCACACACACACACACACACACACACACACACACACACACACACACACTGTGCTCTCCAGGCAGACACAAGCCTGACTGATGATGCTACACAAAGTGAAACATAAACGCAGTTACCACAGCAACCAGCACATTTTATTCCATATTACACCAACTGTGTCCACTGGCATCAACAAAGGAATACCAGTAGTCTTCATTCATTCACATGCTGTAGAAAATACTTCCACAACAATCTATCTACCTTATCAATTGATATCCAATTGAGCGCCTAATTATGTATTCTGCGGTATGTACTAAGACTGCTCCTGAAAGCGCATATCTATTCTGCGCCTAAATACTTCTACCTTGTAAAAGCAGGTGTTAATCCAAATTGCAGTTCAATGTAGTGTTAATTTTGTCAGACGAGACAAGAGGAAATATGTTCGTCAACGACCTTTTTTTTCATGACTAAGACGAGAAGATGACGAGACGGCAGTAATGTCCTGAAACACTGACTAAGACTATCTTAAGATGAATTATTGTTGACGAAAAAAGACGAGACTAAAATGTTTTGCATGAAATAAGAACTAAGATAAAATCTCTCTTCATTTTCGTCTACAAAATGAGAAGACAGAATATCTAGCTGTTACGTTTTCAAAATATTCCGAATGAGTTCATACGCAATAGCTTTCCTGTAGGCTAGTCTACGTGCTGTTGCTGCAACCCTGTGGCTGCAACACGAAACTACATGGAACAAGAACACTGGAGATTTCTGCCAGAGTTACCAACTAACTACCTAAGCTTTATGCCACAATGCTACATACCCAGAAGTTGAAGCTTCTCTCATACAAATTAACATCCACCAGAATGTCCATACGAAAATGTTCATCATGTAATGTCAACTATTTAACTAGTTAGACTGATGATGCAAAGTTTGCTAGCAAGTAAGCTAATATGGAAAGTTCGCTAGCAAGTTAGCTATGGCTAAGATGGAGAGTCTGTTTGGGGAATGTGTTGTGTTTACGATATCGCCATCTAGCTTAGGCGGAGTAAAACATTAATACTTTGGTTCACGACAGTGTTTCTCAAACGTTTTCAGTTTCAGGACCACTTAACTAACCCTAGCTAAAAAAAAAAAAAAAAAGATTAGACCTACTTCAACAGTAGCCTATAATTAGTCTACACAATAGGCCTACTCACTGAACCACCTTGCTTATTGTCTTTGCACTTTGCTTATTGTGTGGATTCATACTGTATGATTTAAACTGGCATATCTTACATAGACAGTGTTGCAGAACTGTTTTTACATACAAGTTGGTTCAATATTGCAAACAACTCATCTATATTATATTTTACCACGCCTGCTCACGGACCACTTGAGATAGCTTTATGGACCACCAGTGATTCCCGGACCACACTTTGAGAAACACTGGTCTACGAATATGACAGTGATCCAGTCAAATCTTTTACTGTCTATGGTCAAATCCCAGCCGAGCTATAACTGTAGCTCGACTTACCTGTGCATGTAAACATACTGACTGACAAAAATCAGAATGAGTAATTATAACAGACGAGTAGCCCTGTGGACACACAATATTGTTGGAAAATTGAGATGTGTGAAACACTATTTGACTCAAATGGTAATCAGAAATAATTTGTTATAAAAAAAGACTAAAATGTGTTGACTAAAACTGACTAAGACTAAGATACCTTTAGTTTTCTTATGGCTAAAACTAGACTAAAATGACGAGACTTTTAGTTGACTAAAACTTGACTAACAAAAATGATATTTGAATGACTAAATATGACAAAGACTAAAAAGGACATTTCGTCACAAGACTAAGACTAAGACTAAATTAAAAATAGGTGACAAAATTAACACTAGTTCAATGCGTCAATAAGAGAACCTTTCAAAGACAACAGAATCGCTATTTAGAGCACCAGTTTTTGTGGTGAAAGTATTTGTACTAACAAAAGCAACCTTAACTTTCGTTAGCCTTTCGAATGTCTTACTTTCACTTTCACGTCATTCACCTAAACTTTCCTACTTGCTAGATTTGACCAATCTTCCATAGCCTATGTGCACAAGTAGTTTGAGTAGAACTACTGATCTTCATTATCTCCCTGCTTGTTTACATCTTATCATGTATGGTATTATTTCATGATCCTAAACGTTTGATTCTTTTTAATGTCGTCATCAGTTAACTTCATTCAACTGCGCTTGTATGTAGGTGCTGGCATTCAGTTGTGGACGTTCGTAAATTGCGTTTATGGGCGGAGAAAGGCAGAGAAAGGCGCAGTTTACACTAAGGATTGAACGATTGATAAATACGACGGAAACTTGGGTCTGACAGCGTTCGCAATCTGCGGTGTGTCCATGGCGCTGATAACACTACGTTCGCAAATATACGTACATCTGGCCCTCAGTGTCATGTTTCACTCTTAAATATTAAGCTTCTGCATCGGTATTAGAAGGAGAACAGATCTCTATCTATACAGAGAGCCAAATTAATCTCGGCAACAGTCCTTTTTCTGCATGCCAGGAGCAACAACATAATGTCTTCCTGAAATGGGACATGCTGTGCAGATCAACTCTCATCAGCTAATGCAAATGCTGAGTCCTGGAGAACAATAGTTATATCCCTCGCTGTTGAAGCTGCAGAACACTGGGGGGGGGGGATCCCTCGCTGTTGAAGCTGCAGAACACTGGGGATCCCTCGCTGTTGAAGCTGCAGAACACTGGGGGTAAATATTGATTTACCCTCTTCAGGTTTGCAGTATCAGATGACGCTGGGCTTATTTCTTTTAGATCAAGGAAAGATCAAGGAAATGAGGGTAGGACACATGGGTTAGGACAGGACATGAAGGGTAGGACACATGGGTTAGTACACATGGGTTAGGACAGGACATGTAGGGTGGGACACAGGACACATGGGTTAGGACAGGACATGAAGGGTAGGACACATGGGTTAGGACACAAGGGGTAGGACAGATGGGTTAGGACAGGATATGAAGGGTAGGACACAGGCCAGATGGGTTAGGACACATGGGGTAGGACAGGATATGAAGGGTAGGACACAGGACACATGGGTTAGGACAGGACATGAAGGGTAGGACACATGGGTTAGGATACAAGGGGTAGGACAGATGGGTTAGGACAGGATATGAAGGGTAGGACACAGGACACATGGGTTAGGACACAAGGGGTAGGACAGATGGGTTAGGACAGGATATGAAGGGTAGGACACAGGACACATGGGTTAGGACACAAGGGGTAGGACACATGGGTTAGGACAGGACATGTAGGGTAGGACACAGGCCAGATGGGTTAGGACACATGGGGTAGGACAGGATATGAAGGGTAGGACACATGACACATGGGTTAGGACAGGTATGAAGGGAACTACAGCATCTTCACCTCAGGAGCAGTTTCATCAAGGGTGTTATGGATACCATGGAGAGGAAAAGCAGACGAGAGGAGAGAGGGAGGAGAAAGAGGAGAGAGAGAGAGAGGGAGAGAGAGGGGGGAGAGAAAGGAGAGGAGAGAGTAAGGAGAGAGGGAGGATACAGCTACTCTGAATCTGTTAATAATTTACATTCATTCTTGGTAAGGACCATTCATGCTCAATGACATTCACAGTGTGTTAACACAAGACAATGTCCTTATTTAATCTGGGACAACATTTGCCTGCAGGTTTATCACTATGGGTTAAAGAATGTTGCTCTCTCTCTCTCTCTCTCTCTCTCTCTATCTATGTATCTATCGTTATGGACCCTTTCAAGAGAGTTCCATTATCAGCATCATAGTTGGCCCCACAAGACTTCCTTTTTAACATTCCATATGTTATCTTAATGCAGAGGAAGTAGATTGGGGCCCAAATAAAACGTTCAAGCATTGTTTTTGTTTTTATTGTTGAAAGGGTCTATACCTCTCATTCTATATCTATCTATCTATCTATCTACATTATCTCTCTCTTTCTCTCTCTCTCTCTCTACAGCTCTGTCTTTGGCCTAGCTGAATAAGCTGATACATATGTAAACACATTAAGAGTATGAGTTTGGTATATGGGGTGTGGACCATATGGGTTTGGTATTTGGAGCATGGACCATATGTAAACACATTAGAGTTTGAGTTTGGTATATGGAGCATGGACCGTGGCCAACAGCAGCGGAGTCCTGGAGCCGTGCCATGGGAGAGAGGAGAGGTCAGGACTTGTTTTTGCAGCGAAAGAGAAACGACAACTGGTCTGGGCAGTGGGCAGGGATGGAAAACATCTGATGTAATAAACGACCAACTGCAGATTCTGGAGCCTCCGGATTCCTGCACACTAGGGAATCGACCGATATGTTTTTTTCAGGGCCGGTACCGATATCAATTATTACCAAAACAGGAGGCCGATAACCGATATGTAAAACCGATATGTCAGTTGTCAAAAAGGGGGGTAGATAGTAAAGGCTATATGCTGCAAAAATGTCATTCAAAATCATTTAATTATGCAAACTTTTCTTTCTTCTTTTGATACACAATTGTCTATCAACTTACATCACTTTGCAAGTATAAATCCTGTGTATCATGTTAATCCAAGAGCTGAGTGATAGCAATTATTTTTATAGAGTAGGCCTGCACAATGGGCTATGTGCTTGTTAAGGGACCTGTCACTTTGCCATCGTGTGTGTGAGTGCACGAGAGGGAGAGGTGCATGTGTGATGGCAAGTGTTATGGTTGAATAGTTTAACAAAACAGTTTTAAAATAGTTCTTAGGCTATTTAAGCATGCAATTTGTGTCCATGTGTAGGATAAGCTACACTTTTGAGAGCCTAAAAGGCACGTTAATAGCCAGCTCAGGACGCGATTTTGTTCAGGTCAGATTAAATTACGGTTGGCCCTGGGTGCATGTAGTCTTTTCTGACAGTCTGTTTCAAAAAGGAGCAATTAGACTTTTTGACGTTCGCTATCGCATAATTTAGGACTTGTCTGTACTATGTCCGCCGAGGTGTCCCGTTATTCACAATTAACGAACGAGGCGGAGGCAGAGAACTCCCGACGCGCAGCACCCGAGTTTGTGGGATAACTAGTAAACAGCATCAGTAACGTGCATCAATCGGGAATTCGCTAAATGAAGGAAGTGGGTGCTTTACTTATTGATCTGGATCAAAGAGACAATAGCTTACAAAGTGGTGTTTTTGTAACTTCAGTGTAGATGATTGTGATTCACTGCAACTTCAGCAATGTAGGCTACCTTCCTTGCCTACGTAGGCTACAGCTGAAGCCTATCTGCCAGTGAGAATCCTAAACTTTGTCTGTGTTCAGTCTTCGATCCTGATTGGCTGCATTCGTGCTAACTAACAAATCAGACGGTGTAGTGGGCGGGACAATGCTCTTGACCACAGAGTAGCAAATTCAGGGAGTGAGAGACGCTTTACAGACAAAGTAGCGCGTTTCATTCTTTATCCATTTCAATATCGGCTAATCGGTGGTACCAATTATTATAAAAATGCTAAATATTGGCCCTAATAATCGGCCAGGCCGATAATTGGTCGACCCCTGCACACAGGACAGCCTCCTGATTCCTGCACACAGGACAGGCTCCTGATCCCTGCACACAGGACAGGCTCTTGGCTTGCCTCGGCCGCCAGTGTGTTCATGAATTCCTGCCCACCACTGAGGCCTGACAGCCAGCTAGTCATATGCGCTATATGAAGGGGCGCCAGAGAGAGAAAGCCAATTTGTAGAGAAACTGGGTCATCAAATACAGCATGTCTAAGCAATTAGCGGAACAATGCAAAGCCTTTCTGCACTGTTGACATTATTAGCAGGGGGGGAACAGGTTCCCAGCAACCTAGGCAGAGAGAGAGAGAAAAAATGACTGCAAAAACGATTCGCTCAGCACAGCTCATTCCTCAGTGCGATTCAACGCTTGGGTCTCTCAAGCCAGTCTTGCCAAGAGGGGAGGGGCAGGAGGAGTCAAACAGTGTAAATAAAGTATGCAGGACAAGCAAGCTACACTTATGCATGGGTAAAGAATGGGCATGAGATGGGAATGAGATATGTATTTGTCACATACACAGTTATAACGGTGTACAACTAGTAGTGAAATAGTTGTAGTCTTAATAGTGTTGTCTTAATAGTCTTAATAGTCTTGTGAGACTCAGTGTCAGTGTGCATGCATACCCACATGGGCCTACACATTGTTCAGATAAATGTTAACAGTCAAGTTTGAGGATAATGTACACTCATATAGTATCCTGAGTTCAATGATTAATCACAACAGGAAAACCACCAGCCCAACTAAAGCAGCCCATACATTCCACAGCTTGATTTTCTCACTGTAGGCTGTTCTCAGGAACTCTGTGTCATAACAACTATGAACTAACATGCTTCATACTGATTCTATGGAATGGCATGCAAATCTGTGCCTAGCAATTACAGTGTGCTAGCTGGCTTAAGGGCATTTGTGGCATTTCACTGACTTCTTGCTTTAAAGGGAAGTATTTGGTTCCCAAAACAATTGAGCTCACATCCCTGGTTTACATTTAGCATTTGAATTGATATCAGTTAAAGTGATGAAGGCCATTCACGGGACAGATAGTAATCTGTTTCCTTGGTTCTGTCTACATGTGACCTTCTGCCAAACCCCTAACAAATATGGAGTTGCGGACGGGAGAGTGGGGGCGGGACTGTTTAACTTTTTGAGTGACATACTGTACTTTACATAGCTGACCGACGATGCATAAACTCGATCAATTCCTAGTATATGATGACGAGAACAGGGTTAAGAAATCTTCTTACATGAAACATCCTTACAGAATAAAGGAAGCGGCTGTTTGATACGTTTACGCACTGTAACGCGCCAGCTGTCCTTGCTGAGTGTGCAGGACCAACATTAAGGCACAAAAATAGATTTATCTCCTCTGGCATGAAAACCCAACGTTTACACAATCTTTATCCACTACAGAATCTCTGCTGACGTGCACAAATACAGACAAAGGATACGATAGCCTACAGAAGATAGAGGTCCAACGTGTATACCCTATATATAGGACATACATCTGATATCAGTTTTGTTGAGACTATAACAGGCCAGTCATTGATCATCTGTTTATTACCTAATGGCCCTTTCGAACTACAACCTAGTAATACAGTAATGTAGGCTACCCCAGGTTCCTCGTCGCGGTCGATGGCCGTGTAGCCTACATGGAGGTGTAGCTGGGCAAATTAGCACCTCTATCAGCTGGCTGTCATGTTACTATCTCTGTTTGCAGTCTCACAGCATGTTGGCATTTATCCTGTTATTTCCGTCCCGTGGGTTATCAAGAGGCGGTCGTAAAGGCAAACCTCGACAATGACACACATCCGAATGCTGATACACGCGCGCGCAGCAACACGCGCGAATAGACACCAGCAACAAGGAGAAATAGCCATAACTAATTAGGTCATCAGGTTCCAAAAAAGCATAGGGATATAGATAGTACCAACAAGAACAATTGATTGCAGTGTGGTTACCTGGATGTTACAGCGGCTATTTTGACGCAATCACTCCTTATCTCCCCGACAAACATAATCAACAACACTGCGGTAATAGTAGGCTAACAGGCATATTGCTGTAGTTTTAAAAAGACAATCAATCATAGTCACCTCTCCGTGGTTGACTGTCCGACCCGAAGGGGTGTCTTCGGGCAGGAAGTAAAGTTTGGAGCTGGACAAGAGCTGCTTAGTGGTCCGTTCTTCCCACAGCAGCTGTAGCTCCGCTATGCAAATCGGGTCCTCCGGCGTGCATCTGACAAGGAAAAAGTCACCCAGGGACAAGATCCGCGCTTTTCCGTCCCGATAAAATTTAAAAGCCTTGTAGAAAATGTACGGTCCGTGCAAACCACAGGATGAGCCTACCCACTGTAGAGCAACAGAGGGAGTAGAAAATCTATCAATTCATTTATAACCAAAATAACATAATAGCCTATCTATAGTCTAATTCATGGTTATTTTCAAAGATTGAGGTTGAATATATCAGGTTTTGTTTATAGACTTGACATGGCACGAAAAATGTAACCATTGAAAGAGATGAAAAACAGACATAAAGTGATTTATTGGCAAATTTACAAATGTACATGATTAATAATTGCGACACATGCTATATTATTTTTATATGTAGACAATCATTTGAATTCACGCTTAACTGCGTGATAGTCTCTGTCTATGACATGAAACTAAAAAAGTAGCCTTTATTGCGTGACATTACCTTGAGTGAGTCGGTCTCCATCTCGACGCTCTGAATTGATTAAACTCAACATTCTCTCCAAACTTGTTGGCTTGAATGGATTTCCGAAGGTCCTGCAAGCACAAAATATTTCCTTGTTCAATATTGCATTCCCTTCTCTGCTGACTCCACATGAAACGCTGGCCAGTTATGTAATTGCCCTGCGATCATGTCAGAATTCAAGGAATGCGCCTTGCAGCAGAGTTGATCATATGCCGTTTACAAGCGACACGTTTCGGCTATTATTTCAGTCTCCCTTTATGTTGTGATCAAAGAGTGACATGCGCTCGAAATAGCAACTGCTCGTCCGCGTTAATACAGGCCACCTTACATGACATGACATACAAGACATGACACTCTATTTTCGGGGTAGGCTGCTGTAGGTTAGAGTTTTTTCTAATATAGTATATCTCCCTTCCAGGACCTGTGTAAACGCTGTCTTTATGTTGACTAGAGAGAACATTTCCTGCAGTGACTGCGAAGCGTAGATTATGTTCCGCATATTTTGAGCCAGCTATGAATCAGAATTGAACATATGTTTTAAACAGACGATCGTATCTGAACTCAATAAACCCAAAAACCCATTTGTTCAACGATATGCTGCAGGTTGTTAGCATATTCTGAAGTTAAATAAAGCATCACATTTTCAAATAATTTAAAGACGAACAGACAAAATTAAATCGAGATGATACAGCTTTATTTTGCATGTAGCCTACCTCTCCATTGGGTAGCCTATGTTACAGTTTACAATCGCACATCAAACACGGACTGTTTTACACTGAAGATGGATGACATTTACATCAACTGTTTTACTATATCAATGGTTTTATACATTAGTTGAACGTTGGCTGTACAGCTGCCGCAGATGAAGTGGCTATGTGCACATGCATGCTCAAATTGTGAGGGCAGTTGAATTTCAAAGTGGGTTACGTCAATGCAAAGAATGTCGGGGTAGATTTCCCCTTAAACCATCGCTACAAAGCAGACCCGAATCCGTCTGTGGTTCTTTTACGCGCCTTGTTATGGGTCATTTACAGGGAGGAGGGGCGGAGAATGGAGGTGCTTGGATTGTGGATTACCGAAATACCTTTCATGAAGGCACACACACAATATGCACCAATGTATAGGGTCCAACAATTTTAGATAGACTGCAAGGCTTCGGGCAGTGATTTTTAATGGCATCAGGCTTCGCGTCCTATACTGTAGCTCTAGGCGCCACTGATATTGATCCATGAAGGCAACACAGGAATATTAACACTGCTGGACACAGCTGTATGGAACATTTAGGTACTCGCACGTGTATTGGACATGTGTTACAACTCACATATCACTACATCAGTTACATGTGCGTTTCCCATAAAACCCCAGCCTTGATCCAAACAGAGAGAGAGAGAGAGAAGCACAGAAGGGAATTAAGTATATCTGAAATTGGGAAGATCCTCAAAACCATAGTTGCCTGTCTACAGCCATCCGATTGTAGGCTAAACATTCAGCATCCTCGTAATACAGATGTAAGGTTTGTAATCATGCATAGCACACTAGCTGAAACGTAATTTCGATCTCTTTGTATGTCTTGACATGTGAAGAAATTTACAATAAAGCAGACTTTGACTTTGACTTTGACTTGAGCTGTGAACAATATGTCTATAGACACATACTGTAGGGACAAGATGGTGTGTGGTGGACTGTGCTCTGTGCTCCGTTTGCCATTTATAGAATTGCTTTTAAACACTAGCTCTCTCAAAATATCAAATAACAACCCTCACCTTAAAAGCACACATATTATGTGTGTGTGCCAGTGTGTGTGTGTGTGTGTATTTCTGGGAAATTTTCTATGCCGTAGCACATATTGCATTTGCATCTGTATCAGCTCTGCCATGTTATGCATATTGAGGGATCTGCAGAATTTAAGTAAGGTCACACACACGCCCCCATCGAGACTGAAACAGGAGCTGATAAAGTGAGTGTATATTCATCCCATGTGCCAGCGCGCCAGAGTGCCAGTGCATCGGCATGGCTACGGCATCGGCATCGCCACGGCGCCGGCATGGGCAGCGAGCGGCAGCCCTGCTCTGAATTCACACACAGCAGCCTAGTGCATCAGCACAGAACAGCTCGGCATCAGCATTTTTATAATGTCTTTGGCACACAGCATCAGTAACAGGACACAATCTACCTGCATGGAGACACACACACACACACACACACACACACACACATATACACACACACACACACACACAGCATGTATCAGTAGCAGGACACAGTCTACCTGCATGGAGACACACACACACACACACACATACACACACACACACACACACACACACACACAGCATGTATCAGTAACAGGACACAGTCAACCTGCATGGAGACACACACACACACACACATATACACACACACACACACACACACAGCATGCATCAGTAGCAGGACATACATGTAGTCTACCTGCATGGAGATACACACACACACACACACAGCAGATAGATAGATAGATTTCATTCACTCAGGAATTATACTAATCAATCCTCTCTTTCAAACAAAAAGTGCTTGCCAACACTGTCCTCCAATCAGAATGTGCTTAGAAAATGCTGTCCTCCAATCAGAGAGTTCACGCAAATACTACCCTCCAAAGATTCTAGAGGAGCTCTGTTCTAGAATCTTCTGTTCTAGAGGAGATCTGTTCTAGAATCTTTGCCACCCTCCAGTATGGCCTTAAAGAGGCTGCCATAGGACAGCTTGCCCCCTGGACCATAGTGAAACCTGACCTCACTCAAGCATCCGTCATCACAAGCCCTTATTAAACAGGCCAGTCCACCCACCACGGGTGGCATGAGGAGGGAGAGGAAGTGCGAACGACTAAACTGTGTCAACCTCTACCCTAGATAATGGAGTCGGACTCTCTTATGTGCTCAAATAAAAAGAGAAATTTTATTGACAAAATCCAATTAGGAATGAGCTTCCTTAGTGAGTGGTGTGTGTGTGTGTGTGTGTGTGTGTCTTTGTGAATGTGATTTTAGATGAGTCAGAGTGATGACTCTTTATCATCTACATACTGTTGCCTCCAATGGTCAGTCTTTGGAAAGAGTAATAAATGATATGCTTAATGGAATTGGTATGGTATTCTTTATCACTCCCTGATCTGGGAGTAATAAACTGCTAAACTCCATCACCTAACCTCCCAACTCCATCACCTAACCTCCCAACTCCATCACCTAACCTCCCAACTGCCCTAGACCCGGCTACCCTAGCTTCACAAGAACCAAACATCACACTAGCTTCACAAGAACCAAACATCACACTAGCTTCACAAGAACCAAACATCACACTAGCTTCACAAGAATCAAGCGTCACACTAGCTTCACAGGAACCAAACATCACACTAGCTTCACAAGAACTAAACATCACACTAGCTTTACAAGAACCAAACATCACACTAGCTTCACAGGAACCAATGTCACACTAGCTTCACAGGAACCAAATTCACACTAGCTTCACAGGAACCAATGTCACACTAGCTTCACAGGAACCAAAGTCACACTAGCTTCACAGGAACCAAAGTCACACTAGCTTCACAGGAACCAAAGTCACACTAGCTTCACATCACACCGTCTCTGATTTTGCCTTTAAAGAACAGGGAGACCAGGATGGTGCGTCAGCATCTCAGCATCTGATGGTGCGTCAGCATCTCAGCATCTGATGTTCATTCATGTGGGAGGGGGCTGGCAGAGACAGGGAGGCACGTATACTCCCACACAGAAACACACTGAGTGTGTATGTGTGTGTGTGTGTGTGGGTGTGTGTGAGTGTGTGTGTGTGTGTGTGTGTGGGAGAGGGAAGCGCATGGACAGATGCGGTGATGTGGATGTTGACAGATACACTCTCACACAGAAACACACTAAGCCTGAGAGTGTGTGCGTGTGTGAGTGTGGGTGTGTGTGTGTGTGTGTGTGTGACCTACAGTATTACAGTAAATGCATTAAAACATACTTTTCCTCTGTCTCAATACCAGGCCGAGCGCAGACAGCTTCATGCCAAAGCCATGTGCCCATACCATTGTGATAGGATGTCTTTCCAGGAACACTCTCATTATAGGGATCATCTCTGGCGCCCCCACTGGAGGTCAGTGATGTTGCCATCACAAGTTTTCTGTAAGTGGAGTCCTTCGGACTGCTTCTATTGAGAAAGTTAGTGGTGACAGATGTGTTTTGAAGTGGTCCGGTATTGAAGTGATGAGAGTGGGGAAGGTGTTCAGCAGAATAGAATAAGCAGGTCTTCGGAAGTCTGACTCTGTCTTCATGTTAAGCTGTTAAATATTAAATAGTGCCCTTGGGAATCATTATTTCTCTGTTAAAGAGAACATAGTGAAATGTAGCCGTATGTGCAGCAGTTTTGAGCTTGCACATACTGTAGAGGCCCAGAGTTTGTCGAACCTAAATGACTTGCCCTCATCTCCATCTTTGCTCTAAACCTTGCTCTATGTCTGTGCTCTGAGTGTCCCTTGTCTCTCTCTGTAGAAACAAACTGTAAACATGTATGTAATCACAGGGCTTGGACAGAACCCCAGCATGCAGTACAGTCAGTGTTTTTGTAAAGATCTGGCAACCTCAGCATTTGTATCTGCTTAAACCATCTAGTTCTCCTTTCCTGAAAAAACTGATAGAGTTGTTCTGTGGAAAAGCATTGCGGAAAGCAATTGTTTGAAAGCATCTGCACAGGCTCTTTTGGGGAACAGCCGCATCTGCACAGGCTCTTTTGGAGAACAGCCGCATCTGCACAGGCTCTTTTGGGGAACAGCCGCATCTGCACAGGCTCTTTTGGGGAACAGCTTTAGTCCAGTTGGCTCTGCCGGACTTGTTCTACATGAATGATTTCTTCAGAGGCATCACAGCAGTCTGCAGTCTGACTGGATTACCAACATGGCATTCACTCGGACAATACGCAGTGTCACTCTTGGGGCAATACGCAGTGTCACTCTTGGGAACCAAATACGCAGTGTCACTCTTGGGAACCAAATGCGAGGTGTCACTCTTGGGAACCAAATATCGAGTGTCACTCAATAATGCAGGTCAAACCAAATGAATGAATCATTTCTGTTTTCCTTCCCCCTCTCCTCTCCTCTCTCTCTCTTCTCTCCTCCTCTCTCTTCTGTCTTTTCATTTCTTCCTCTCTCTCTTCTCATCTCCTCCTCTCTCTCTTCTCATCTCCTCCTCCCTCTCTCTCTTCCCCTTCTCCTCTCCTCCTCTCTCTCTTCTCTCTCTTCTCCTCTCTCTCTCTCTTCTCTCCTCTCCCTCTCTTCTCCTCTCCTCCTCTCCTCCTCTCTCTTCTCCTCTCCTCCTCTCCTCCTCTCCTCCTCTCTCTCTTCTCCTCTCCTCCTCTCCTCCTCTCCTTCTCCTCCTCCTCTCCTCCTCTCCTCCTCTCCTCCTCTCTTTTGTCACCGTCGTAAATAATAAATAAATAATAAATAAATATGTCATGTTTGTATTAAATAAATGCATGTTTAGTAAATATTAAATAAATAAATAAATATATATGTTTATTAAATATGTCATGTTTTAATGTAAATAAATGTAAATAATGTAAATAAATATGTGTCATAAATGTATGTAATAAATATAAATATGTAAATAAATAATAAATAAATGTTTTATTAAATGTCATGTCATGTAAATATGTAATAAATAATAATAAATAAATAATAAATAAATAATAAATAAATGTGTTTTGTAAATGTCATTAAATGTTTTGTAAATATTAAATAAAATGTATGTCATAGTAAAATAAATAATAATGCATATATGTGTTTTAAATAATAAAATAATGTTTGTAAATATTAAATGGTAAATAAGAAAAATAATGTAAATATATGTATTTGTAAATAATAAGTAATGTTTATTAAATAATAAGTAAATGTAATAAATATGTATGTTGTAAATAATAAATAAATATAAGTAAATAATAATAATAAATAAATGTAAATAAATGTTTTATTAATAAATATGTAATAAATAATATGTAAATGTAATAAATAAATAATAAATGAAATGTTTTTAATAATAAATAAATAAATAATAAATAATAATAATAATAAATAAATAATAAATAATAAATAATAAATAGTGTAAATAAAAATAAATGTATGACATGTGTAATGGCCTCCAAAGTAATGTAAAAGTAAAATAATAAATAAATAATAGTAAATAATAAGTAAATGTGTGTAAATAAATATGTGTAATAAATATGTTGTATGTGTAAATATGTGTAAATGCATGTAAGTAAATAATATGTAAATAAATGTGTATGTAAATAAATAATAAAAAATAGTGTAAATAATATGTAAATAAATAATGGGTATGTAAATAAATATGTGTAATAAATGTAATGTAATAAATAAATATTAAATATTAATAAATAATAGTAAATAATAAATAAATATGTGTAATAAATAATAAATAATAATAAATGTAATAAGTAAATAATAGTAAATAATATGTAAATATGTATAGTAAATGTGTAAATATGTAAATGTAAATAAAAATGTATTAAATAAATATGTTTATTAAATAATAGTAAATAATAAATAATATGTAAATAATGTCATCATAAATATGTTTTAATAAATATGTATGTAAATAATAATAAATAATAATAAATAATAATAAATATATAATAAATAAATGTAATGCATGTAAATAATAAATAGTAAATATGTTTTATGTAAATAAATATATATGTTTATGTCATCATGTAAATAAATAATGTAATAAATAATATGTGCATCATGTCCTCTCTCTCCTCTCCTCTCCTCCTCTCTCTCTCCTCCTCTCTCTCTTTCTCTCTCTCTTCTCTCTTTTCATTTCTTCCTTTCTCTTCACTTCAAATGAATTCATGTAACATCTGGAAGATGCCCTGGAAGATGCCTTGGCCCAGATGTTCTGGGTTGCCATGTGATAGCATTGTCCCAGCAGGCCAGAGATCCACGCCAGTCCACGCCCACAGCCTGATGTGTGTGTGTGTGTGTGTGTGTGTGTGTGTGTGTGTGTGTGTGTGTGTCTGTGTGTGTCTGTGTGTGTGTGTGTGTGCCAGTTCCTATTTCCCCACTGCTACACTCCCTCTCCAGTCCAGCCAGAATACTCCATTCATGCCATGTAATCACTCATTTGAATTTGTTTGTGTGAATGATCTTTAGCAATGCATTTATTTTCTGATTGTGATGTGTTGTTTCTAAACAAATGACCTGCAATGCAGAGAGAACTTTTCTGCAGCCAATATCTGTGTGGTCAGTCGCCCACCTACACCAGTAACCAGGTGCTGCCATCTACTGGACATACGTTGCACTGCCCCAATAATCCATGTATGCTGTAGGTGTTCAACACTAAGCTTTAATGGAAGGTTTTGTAGGATGATTGATACATGTAAGTCTATCACACGAGACTATCATGTGCTTGCATTAAATATGTGCAGTAATAGGAAAACCCTATTTGGGCAGGGGAATAACATAAGGAGAGTGTATGTCTGTGTGTGTGTGGGCAGGGGCATAAGTTTTCTCTCTGACTGCACAGAGGGTCAGAGTGAATGCCATGTTGGTTCATGTAGAACAAGTCCGGCAGAGCCAACTGGACTAAAGCTGTTCCCCAAAAGAGCCCGTGCAGATGCGGCTGTTCTCCAAAAGAGCCTGTGCAGATGCAGCTGTTCCCCACCACACATCCATGGCCCTAAGCCTCAGTACCGGCTCCCCCCAGGGCTGTGTGCTGAGTCCCTTGCTCTTCCCCCTCTACACACACCACTCTCCCCTGTCCATCACAGCAGCACCATGGTGAAGTTTGCGGATGACACCACAGTGGTGGGGCTCGTCTCCAGGGATGCTTCATCTCTGCCTACAGACATGAGGTGGAGCGGCTGCCTACAGACATGACACTTTTAGCTCCAACTCATTGAATCAGATTAGACCGTTTGATTGTGAGTCAGACTCAGAGAGCGGCTGGATGAACTGGGGAAAGTTAAAACTCAACTGTTTAACTCGAGGGGAGGTGGAAAATTAGTGTAATTCCCCAAATGGTGGAATATCCCTTTAAGAGTGTGTATTACATTTTCAACATTTACATATCCATGTAAACAAGTTTAAGGACTGAAATTTCACCAAACTAAATTTTCTTTTGGTTTATTTATGTAGAAGATATTCCCAGAAAGATTGTAAATATTAATAATTGAGACAAATTAACAAACAAACATTCATTTTGAACAGATAAAGGAAATAAACACAACAAACTTGGCCTAAAATTACCTTGTTAAGTTGGACATAACATCAGCTGAATAATAACTAAAACATGAACTGCATGGAATATAAAAGTGAATGTTATTTAAACAATGGTACGACAAGATTCTCCAATATGATCACAACAGCAAAAGAGCTCTGCTAGGCCCTGGGCAATATGATCACAACAGCAAAGAGCTCTGCTAGGCCCTGGGCAATATGATCACAACAGCAAAGAGCTCTGCTAGGCCCTGGGCAATATGATCACAACAGCAAAGAGCTCTGCTAGGCCCTGGGCAGCATGCACACTTCCTCCCTTACCACCCTCCTCACCCCAGGCCTAACACTGACTCCAGCACAGGCCCAGGCTGTCTTCTGACCCCAGGGCTGCCCTGTAGAGCTCTGCTAGGCCCTGGGCAGCATACAGTACACCCACCCTCTCCACTGTCCACACCCTGAACCTCACATTGAGTCCAGCATAGGCCCAGCTCCCCGCCTAACCCTAGTGCTGCCCTGGGCCCCAGGCTTCCTGCAAACACCCACCGACACCTCAGACCTAACCCTAACCCCAACCCTAACCGAGGGCCTTGGAGGGAGCCACAGCTCCCTGCCTAACCCTAGGGCTGCCCTGGAGAGTTGGCCCAGTCACAAGCACTAGACTCAGCCTCAGCCTGACAAAGCGAAAGAATACTAAAGAAGTGCAGCTTTAGTTCATTCCAGAGCATGGTTCACCAAGCAAGCTGCCCTACTCTAGCTTTAGTGCATTCCAGAGCATTGGTTCACCAAGCAAGCTGCCTCTACCATCTTGGCCTTAGGCTTTATACCCTGTCTTCACATGGCCTCGTTTGTTTTTCTCAC
>NC_063206.1:2182139-2192139 GCF_017589495.1 Alosa alosa | reverse complement strand
ATTCTTGAGTATCATACATTACATTACGCATCATTATTACTGGAACCTCTCCATTTCCTGAACATTTAGGCCGACCAGTGTGCTCAGTCTAACTTCATAGAAATACTTAGGTTTCTCTCCCTGGGTGAGCCCTTGATGGAGTTTCTGACTGTATACACATTACTGTAGGCTACTGCCTTGAGGCTTCCTAGAGGTCTGCTGTTGGTGTAGGGATGGGCTGGGATCATTAGCTATAATAATTATATGCAAACAAGGATTATTTCAAAACTTCGAAACTAGCTATATGTATTATTATTAAATTGCACTTGTTGCCCGACTCATCCTGTTGACTATGTGAATGAGATGGTGTTGTTTGCGTTTCTTCCCAGCTTTGCTGCGCATTCATATCAGCGGCAGCCTACAGGCGGTGCTTCCGTTGGCTGTCGCGGTGTACCGCCGCCTCTGTGTCAACGGGACAGCTCGCAAGCTCGCATTTGAACGCAGGATTGACGGGGCATTGCACTGCTTCGCCGGGTCAACACTGCACAATACTGCACAGTTACTCTCATAGGCGCAATGATGTTTTTTCAATTTGTTTGCGCGGTCGTGACCAGGTCGTTATTTATTCTGGTGTCACTAATCGGAGTTTGGAGGGTGACGTCTGTGAAAAGTGACCCCTTGTACTGGTTACTCGCAGTCCTTTACCTACCTCTTGTTGTCGAAATGATTATAACTTTGAAAAGAAGAGAAGGGAAAGACTACAAATGGTGAGTAAATGCTACTGTAACCTAGACTGTAAACCAAAGACCGAAGATCTTTGCTGTAAACTTTTGTCACAGAGGTCCTGTCTTGTTGTGGGGCAGCAGACTTCTGAAAATGGGTTAGGCTAGGCTGGTTGCCCGTCTTAGGTAAGAAGGCTACCGATATGTCATCAAATAGTTATTATGACTTAAGTAGGCTACTCAAAAACAGTTATCTTATCAGTTTGGAGACGTGTCCCCTCGAGCTGATCGGAGGACATCTCTATTGTTGTGTGTGGGGGTGGGCACGGACGCAGAGCGCCGGGGACCGGACAAAGTTGCACTCTGTCCGGCTTGTTCAATTTAACCCCTGCACCGCTCTGGCAGATTATAATGGTTCGAATTTCAATGCAGTAAACTGTTGTATAATCATAGTAGCCTACACCAAGTGCAATTATATCAATACACACTACTATCTGGGTGAAGACTACAGTGAAAACCCCCTTTCCTTTGGGATGGGGGTGGCGGTGGACATTGCCTGCTTGGAGAGGGGTGTCTCAACCCCATATGAAAAGAAAATGTTTGTGTGTGTGTGTGTGTACTCTCCCCTCAGGTTTTCTCCAGCCATCCTACTGTTCCTCATCAGCATTATTCCTTCCATATGGATTCTGGAATTACATCACCAGGATAACAAATCTATTGACCCACAGGTACACAAGCACACACACACACACACACACACACACACAGAGAGAGAGAGAGAGAGAGAGAGAGAGAGAGAGAGAGAGAGAGAGAGAGAGAAGAGTTCTGTCAGAACTGGGCTCTGACTATTAACCCACAAAAACAAAAATATTAACTTTCCAGAAAAACTCAAGATATCAGGGAAAGAAATTCACCCTTGGTAGACTACATGCAATCGCACAAGTAAAATGTTATACCTACCCTTGGACTGAAAATTACTTCAACTGGTAATTTCAAGTTGGCCGTGAATGATTTAAAAGGGAAAGCAAGAAGGGCTTTCTATGCGATTAAAAAATCTATCAATTTGACATACCCATTCGGATCTGGCTCAAAACATTCCAAACATTATGAACGTTATTGAACCTAGTTTCGAAGTTTTGAAATAATCCTTATAAACGTTATTGAACCAATCACATTATACTGCAGTGAATTGTGGGGTACGCCTATGTACAATGGATTTGAAAAATGGGACAAACACCCAATCGAAACCCTGCATGCCGAGTTCTGTAAAGTATCCTCAAGGTAGAGAGGAACACACCTAACAATGCATGCAGGACTGAATTAGGCCAATACTCTTTATTACAGTTTTTCTCAGTCACTTTGGTGCTTTTCTCACATCACTATTAACATTTGCACAGCAGTTAATGCATTTCCCAAAACAATTAGTGCAAACTGCAAAACCTAGTGGATAACCTGCAAAAGCACGTCACTTGCTCATAGTGGATAGTCCATTCCTCAAAAGCAAGTATTCATGTCAATGAAACTGTCAGTGTCATCAAAATGAGAAGTCTTGACACCATCGTTTTTGAACAAGATAATCAAATGGCTTTGTCATGTTTTCATTATGACAGTTTATAATCTCAGTGTTTTCCAATGCAAAAAAAAGGTCAGAACTCGATGACACTACCTGAACATGCTCAAGACAGCACTATACGCTACTTGTACAGCCATTTGAAAACTACAGTAAAGTTACACATTGCTGTAGTTAGGGGAGTAAGTGAGTACAAGACACTGAATATGTACGTTTCACAGTTTTACTATATATGCTATTTGCAATTCTACAGCATTGTGACAGAATTTGATAACTAGTTCAACAATTTTGTATGTAATGACTCAAGCAATGAAATGAAGACTATTAGTTTTATTGGGAACGACTATTCAGCATCCATAAGAATAGTTCATTTTGACTGACATGACATAAGCAAATGATAATGTTATAGAACAGCAGAGAATTGTATGAAAGCAACTGATACATGTCCAAAAGCATTTGCAATTTCTTCAGAGGAAGGAGAAATTGCTACTATGACGTGCACAAATGACACTAAATGTTGTGGAATGTTGTTGAACTAATAGTTATGAGAATTCCATTCTGATCTGAGAAAAGCACCAGAGCGACTGAGGAAAAACTGCAATTAAAATAGAAAAAAAAAAAAATCAAATTCTTCGAACATCTCAAAACAAGCGACCCCAACTCTTATTGTTAAAGAGCCCTAAAAAGCCAAGAGATGAGTGTAAAAACAAGTCCCCTCATCCAGCTAGTCCTGAGACTCACACATACTAATAGTACAACTAACACAACTAATAGTCAGCCTCAGGACCTTGCCACCCTTTCTCAAACAATTCGGCCTAACCAAATTATAAATGCAGAAAAACAAAATGACTTATCATATTGGACTGAAACAACAAAAAGACTAAATAAAAGTTATTTGGTTCTAAAGAGAGAGTGCACTGTGGCAGACTACCTATCCACAGTCACTGATTCCAGGCAGAGAAAAACCTTGACCAGGTACAGACTAAGCAACCACAATCGGGCACACACACACACACACACACTCACACACACAGACACATTACACCAGTGGTCCCCAAACTACGGTCCGCAGGCCGGATACGGCCCGCCACCTCATTTTGTGTGGCCCTCCAAAACATGTCCGTAGTATATAGCATCCGGCCCCCACGGGAGTATGACATCGTCAAACTATAACCTCCGGAATTTCCCCCATTCATTAAGTCTTAACAGTACACATGTAATACTCTTTTTGTCCACTGGTGGTTGTTTTGGCACTGTTTTGCGTTTGCCATTGAAAACGGAATGAAATGTAGGTTTACCTGCAAACAATGTAAAAAGCCTATGCTGACTGCATCAGTGCTCAAAGTATTCTAAAAGTTTATCAATTAATTGTTAATAACTAACTAACTTCTATTCAAGTCATATTTCTGGAACTTTCTGGTATAATTATTTATATTTTTTATTCACTCGTTTAAATGTTCACAGAGTTCACAAAGTTCTCATCAGGTGAGTGAAAGTTAGAATGGTGGTCATTTCAGATGTTTCTGCCACCACTTCATAAAACTCTCATAGTTTGAGAACTTGGGACTCCGTGTTAATACTTTTGGGAATGCTAAAGTCTTTTTATTGGTATTATTTTATTTGAGCTACATTTTACACTGATATGGCATGATGGAAATATAAACACAGCTAACAATGGTATTAAATTGCAATAGCCTAGGTTAAATGTAATGGAATATTCAACTAAGGTAGACTGCTGTTGTTCACAGCACTAAGCTATTTATGGTTACTGACATACTCTGAGTCTCTGGCCCTCTCTTAGAGCCAGGCATAGTGAGCTGGCCCTCGGAAGAAAAAGTTTGGGGACCACTGCATTACACACATCAGAGAGCTCACATGGCTATCGTTAAGAGCAGACACAGGCAAACCTGGCTGCTCAGAGAAGACAGGCTGTGCACCATCTGCAACCAAGGTGCCATAGAAACAGAGCTACACTTCTTGGCTGAATGCTGCCAATGGACAGAAATAAGAGAGCAAGTATTCCCTAAGTTCAGAGAAATTCACACAGACCTTTTAGGATCAAAACTTTAAGGATCCAAGACTGAGAATATTATTAGGAGAGGAACAAGAGTGCAAGAGCGCAAGAGTGTGCTAACGGATTCTCTATCCCTCTCTTTCTTCATTATTTCACTCTTTTCTCTCTGTCTTTTCTGTGCAATCTTTCTTTTTCACACCCACGCACCCCCGTCCACCCCCCCTCTCCTCAAGTGCAAGAGGCTGGACTCCTGGGAGAATGTCTGGAGTATGATCAACTCCACCACAAGGAATCACACTGTGACATTAAAGGTTAGACCAGTTTCAGTGACTTATTTTTCAAGAACTGAAACATCTTACATCACATGTAGTATGAAGTGCATCAGTAACTAGCTTTTAGCTTACATCACATGTATGAAGTGCATCAGTAACTAGCTTTTAGCTTACATCACATGTAGTATGAAGTGCATCAGTAGCTTTTAGCTTACATCACATGTAGTATGAAGTGCATCGTCTCATAGCCTACTTGCTTTTTTTTCAGGTTTCTAAATAAATTCCAAAAAGATTTTTAAAAGTATCCGAAGCCACCCCGGTTGACTGTAGTAATGTTATGTAATCAGATTAGAATAGGCCAATTTACTGTTGCGTATAAACTTTATCTTTCACGCTAGCACAAACTTTAACTTTTAATACCCCGGAAGAAATGCAAAAAAGCCTTGACATGTTTGAATCTAGTGATTTTCACCTCTTAAAATTGATTTATTCTCGTTTTCAAAGAAAGAACACAGCGAAGCAATAGAAAATGTCATTCTAGGTTCTGTTGTTTAGAACAGAAAATCTGATTTCCCGGACAACGTGACATTTTGGCTTTAGTACTCTATTGCGAACACCTGGCAGAGTTCTAAGCCATCTAGCAACTGCATAATTATGAAGCTGGGCTGAGCTGTCTGTGAAGGTATGTGCATGTCCGATTTTCAAAAATGAGGCACCGTTGAAATTCTTGAATGAAGCCGAGTTCAATGCCTAGCAAGCACCAATTATACAGGTAATGTAAAAACATTAACCTAGCAACAATCTAACAACCACCTCCATGATGTCAACCTAGCAACCACCATAGCAACCATCATGATTACCCTAGCAACCACCATAGCAACTGTGTTACTTTGCATAGCAACCACCATATGTACCCTAGCAACACCCTAGCAATCACCTTAATTACCCTTGCAATGCCCTAGCAATGATCTTAATTACCCTAGCCACAACCTAGCAACCACTTCTGTGATGTCAACCTAGCAACCACCATATCAACCAACATGATTACCCTAGCAACCACCACAGCAACCACGTTATTTTGCATAGCAACCACCAAAGGTACCCTAGCAACAGCCTAGCAACCATCCTAGTTACCCTAGCAATACCCTAGCAACCATCTTATTGGCCTAACAACAACCCAGCAACCACTGATATAATATCAACCTAGCAACCCCCATAGCAACCAACATGATTACCCCAGCAACCACCATAGCAACCATGTTATTTTGCATAGCAACTACCATATGTACTCTAACAACGCTCTAGCAACCATATTAATTACTCTAGCAACGCCCTAGCGACCATGCTAATTACCCTAACAACAACCTAGCAACCACCACCATAATGTGACCCACCACCATAGCAATCATCATGATTACCATAACAACCAGCATAGCAACTGCTTTATTTATGCGTTTTGGCTTATTGGATGTTGCGTTAATGCAGATAACTTTTGATCCGTGAGGTAAAAATGAGGTACTGTTGAAATCCTTTTAGCAAACTGCACCTGATTAAGCACACTCTTGCAGTTCCTCGGAAATGCATTTCTAGTTTATATTTGTGTTTCCATGTGTGTGTGTGTGTGTGTGTGTGTGTGTATCGCTTTCTCTGTTTCCTGTCAGAGCTACTCCCCAAATGTTTTCTCAAACAGACCATTCCACAAACAGATGCCTCAGTGTTAATTAGCATTGGAGAAATGTACCAGAAAAAATGTCATGAATGCAGACTTGCACAAACGCAAACATGCTGAATACTGTATCAACCAAATGATGTTTAGAGCTTTGTATGATGTTCACTCAAGACAAATGTGTACTGGTAGGATACAGATGTGTACAGATGTGTACAGTATGGTCCACATCTAGTATGCCTGATCGTTTAGTCTCTGCTCTTGTGTCCCTGTGTGTGTGTGTGTGTGTGTGTGTGTGTGTGTGTGTGTGTGTGTGTATGTGTGTGTGTGTGTGTGTGTGTGTGTGTATGCATGGTCCACATCTAGTATGCCTGATCGTTTAGTCTCTGCTAGTCATACTACTTTTTACTTTTGTTTGATTGATCAGAGGTTTTTAAGAAAACTCTTGTGTTCCTGTGTGTGTGTATGTGTGTGTGTGTGTGTGTGTGTGTGTGTGTGTTGGATTGATTGGAGGTTTTGAAGGAAGCTCTTGTGGCCCTGATAGACTGGTGGGGGTTGAGAGACATCTCCATCCTCTTCCTGGTGTTGTCTGTTTGTGTTGTGTTGGGTCATGGGAGTGTGTGTGTGTGTGTGTGTTGTGTTGGGTCATGGGAGTGTGTGTCTGTGTGTGTGTTGTGTGGGGCTATAGGAGTATGTGTGTGTGGCGGGGGCTATAGGAGTGTGTGTGTGTGTGTGTGTGTGTTGGGTTGTGGGTCGTGGAGCGGCCTGTGGGTGTAGGTCAGACAGGCGGCGGACATGGCGACCCCAATCTTCTGCTTCCTGTCCTGAGATCAGTAGCTCTGCTCTGCCTCCTGTGCGTGTGTGTGTGTGTGTGTGTGTGTGTGTGTGTGTGTGTGTGTGTGTGTGTGTGTGTGTTCTCTCTCTGCTGGGTTGACGTTTCTTTAGATAACAGTCAGGGCAGCTTCTCCAAAGTGTCGCCCACTCAAAAGTTACTCACAGTCTCACACACTGGTATAGGAGCCTTTATGAATACAGTATGTCTGTGTGTGTGTATTTGTGTGTGTTTGCATTTGGGTATGTGTGCGTGTTTGTGTGTGTGTGTGTATAGTATGTGTGTGTGTGTGTGTGTGTGAGACTGGATCAGTGTGTTTGTGTATGTGTGTTCAGACCAGATCAGTATGTGTGTGTGTGTTTGTGTGTGTTTGTGTGTGTGTGTGTGTGTGTGTGACTGGATCAGTGGGTTTGTGTAAGTGTGTTCAGACCAGATCAGTATGTGTGTGTGTGTGTGTGTGTGTGTGTGTGTGTGTGTGTGTGTGTGTGTGTGTGTGTGTGTGTGTGTGTGACTGGATCAGTGGGTTTGTGTATGTGTGTTCAGACCAGGGGCCGTATTCACAAAACCTTTTATCTTACCACTAGGAGTACTCCTAAATCGCACTAAAAGATTTTAGCTAGGAGTTTTCTCTTAAAAGTTATTCACAAAGCCTTTCAGACCTACTCTTAGTAAGGAAAAATGACAACTCCTAAACTAAGAGTGAGTCTTCGTTGCTATGGATGACGTCATTACTCATGCACGAGCTTGACTGAAGTGACCACCTTGATTGGCTGATGATTGTATAGCGGGAATGATTCCAAACACCTCCCTTACGATGATGACTGACAGGTGACAGGTCTGAGAATGCGTGCGCTACACAAGTAGTGCGAAGGACGGAAGATGAAGAATAACTGAATAAAAAGGCATAGCCTAAATGAATAAAGAGTAAGGCAAAACAAATAGCCTAGTAGCCTAATGAAACAGGCCTACGGATTGATGCAGTAGGCTAGCCTATCTTTGCAACATTATTAAATTAATCTGTCACCATATGCGTACGTTTGCAAAGAGGAGAACATTTTAATTTGATTCACAATGAAACGTTACATTTCATTTACATGTTGACAATGAGTAGTTTTGTTTGTTGTTGGTGGCGTTATAGCATCCCTTTTATGCTTACAATGCAAAATTGTTCCCTCGCGATTGGAAGCTCCTGATGCCGCATACCCATTTCAAAACATCGCAACGTGAAATGACACAAAAAGCTGTTTGTGAATAGGTCTTAGTGAGTTAGGAGTCCTCTCGACTTCTTATTTTTAGGAGTTGCTCCTAAATTCGCCACTTAGGAGCTACTTTTAGCCTTAAAATTCTTTGTGAATACGGCCCCAGATCAGTATGTGTGTGTGTGTGTGTGTGTGTGTGTGTGTGTGTGTGTGACTGGATCAGTGTGTTTGTGTATGTGTGTTCAGACCAGATCAGTATGTGTGTGTGTGTGTGTGTGTGTGTGTGTGTGAGTGCTGCATTTCTCCACAGCGCTGCTGAATAACTACCACCGTTACTACCAGCGCTCTCTCCACAGTTACCCTGCTGATGGCTCCGCAACGCTCTAGGAAATGTGATCATGTCCACTCTAGTGATGATCAAGGAGCCGCGGACTGAAAAAGAAAACAAACATTTCTGCAATTAGTAGGAAATACTTGTTAATTTGGTGTCATCAAACATAGAGGCATAGAATTAAGTCGTGGTATGGGCGTTTATTCAATGCATGTGTGTGCACGTTGGTAGCAAAGCTAAGCTTCAACCTATTGGAAGGCTATTTAATTATGAAACAACATTTAATAGAACGACGTGGATTTATGCAACTTCCATAAAAAACAGAGCACAGACTATATAAAACACTGTTTGGCATTAAGTATTAAAGTCAGCCAAAAGCTATTAATTAGTCTTAGTTAAAGATAGTTAAAGATCTCCAGATCAGTGATTTACGCATGATCTGATTCGCCATTTACCATTCACACAAGCTGGTATTGCGTTTCCTGAATCCTTATATTCAGGCATTCAAATGAAATGTAATTAGCATATAAATATTCTATCAGTGTAAGATGCTTGCATGAGGGAAACATCCCACAACAACGGCACCCATTTAACTGCTGTTGTTTTGAGAAGTATTTCTCATGCAAGCATCATGCAACAATGCAAAAACAATGAAACTATTGTAGTTAGCCTAATTATATTTCACATTAGTAAAGCAGTACTCTGATGTGCATGTTTTCACAAACTTTTGTGAACAATCTTAGCACTTTAAACATTGAATGTTTTGAAGTGCATGTATAGCAATATAGTATAAAAATAATAATAATTGTGATATCATTATGATAATTTGATGGGGGGTGGGAGGAGGGGGTGGGTTCATGTAGGTGGGCCCTATGACCCCAAAGTATGCCTTGACTGGGCCTCAGGTCAAAGAAGTTTGAGAAAAGGCTGATGTAGGCGACAAAGCAGCAAGGAGGCATCATATGATCATTTAAACAAGTTTTTATGTCAAGGTCGGTGAGGATGGGAAAAATCGTACATTTCTGTGCAAACTTTGCCCGCACTTCAGTCACAGTCATTATTCATTTAATCATTAAATAAAATACAGTACACGTCTTGGTTCAATCTAGGGATCTAGGAAATGTGATCATGTCCACTCTAGTCCACTCTAGTGATGCTCTAGCGATGCTCTAGGAAATGTGATCATGTCCACTCTAGTCCACTCTAGTGATGCTCTAGCAATGCTCTAGGAAATGTGATCATGTGTGAGTGTGTGTGTGTGTGTGTGTGTGTGTGCGCCACAGGGTTTAGGGCTGTCCCAGAGTATCTGTGTGTGTGTGCCACAGGGCATAGGGCTGTCCCAGAGTGTATGTGTGTGTGTGTGTGTGTGTGTGTCATACCACTTACATAACACTTTACTCAAGGGAATCACCTAC
>NC_063206.1:2162139-2174639 GCF_017589495.1 Alosa alosa | reverse complement strand
TGTGTGTGTGTGTGTGTGTGTGTGTGTGTGTTTGTCTACCTTGTATGTATGTTGTTTATGTGTGTGTGTGTGTTTGTCTGCCTTGTATGTATGTTGTTTGTGTGTGTGTGTGTGTGTGTGTGTTTGTCTACCTTGTATGTATGTTGTTTATGTGTGTGTGTGTGTGTGTGTGTGTGTGTGTTTGTCTGCCTTGTATGTATGTTGTTTATGTGTGTGTGTGTGTGAAAGAAATTGGTTTGCTAGTAAAGTGGGTGTAAGGCCCGTCCTGATAGTGTTTGTGTGTACAGTTGTGTGTATGTGGGTGTGTGTGGGTGTGGGTGTGTGTGTGTGTGTGTGTGTGTGTGTAGAGGTTTACGTAAACATGCTGAAGCGATGGAGAATCTACAGCTTTCTTAACTGCTGTGAGGGTCTGGACACACACTGACCACCATTAGACACATTACTATGTGACCTTTCTGTCTAAACTCTTTATGGAGCCTTTAATGGTGGTGTCAGTTTATGCATGTGTGTGTATGTGTGTGTGTGTATATTCATGCATATGTGTATGTATTAGGGCTGCCAAGCGATTAAAAAAAATATCTAATTAATTACATACTCTGTGATTAATTAATCTAAATTAAGTGCATGCATATTTTTTTTGCTATGAACATATTTTAAAAATATTTCAATTCAAATTAACTTTAATATACAGTAACTTGGCAGATGAGTGAATCAATGAATAGTCAAAGCAACATTAGGCTATGGGCTTCAAAGTTCAGGTATTAGCATAGTGGGTGGTGCCAGTTTTTAGCCTATTAGCCTAAATGCAAATGATCAAAGTTTCCACTCACTGTCAATGAGTTAGTCGGTTAGTTAGTCGGACATAGGTAGAGTAAGTAGCCTAAACAACGCTTCCGAACATCTGGTCGGGAGTGGCTTGACAAGGCTGGCTGCTAGCGTTATTTAGGCTATTATCACCAAGGGGTGTGTTAGCTCGTACCTCCGGGTTGCTTTGTGTTGAGATGATTTTAGACTTGACACACTCCTATGGTATGGAAATTCCATACTGCAGAAGTAGCAGAGAACGATGCTCCTATCAACAGTTCCATCTAAGCATTTTTTAAACATATATCAAAAAAGAGAATAAAATAAGTGTTGTGCTGGATAATAATCCGTTTACTGCCACGCGCCAGGTGGAAAATAGAGCCCTAAGTGTGTGTGAATACAAGCATGAGTGTGTGTGTGTGTGTGTGTGTGTGTGTGTGTGTGTGTGCGTGTGTGTGACTGTAATCATGTCCCTGTGTGTGTGTTTCCTCCTGTCAGTGGTGACGTCACGGCCTCAGGACTCCTGTGAGTCAGGTGCGGACGCTGACACAGGTGCGAGGGGGTCATCGGAGGCTCCTGGTACGGGGGTGTCTCATCCCGGTCGCCCAGGCAACACGCTCCTGGCCCGCCACAGCACGGACATCTGGAACATTGTGGAGAGCCTGTTCATCCAGGACGGGCCATTCCTGGTGGTGCGGCTGACCGTCATGACCTACTTCGACGTCTTCCACCAGATGCTGGTCTTCTTCGCCATCAAAAACTTCCTGGTGGTCATCCTCAATCTGTACCGCCTCATCGTCATCTGCCAGGACTACAAGCCCTTATCACCCACGGCAACGCCACTCCAGGGGGAATGTGGGAAGAGAGGAGATTAAGAGGAGAGGAGAGACACACACACACACACACTCAGCACACTCATGCGGACGATAGGTAAAACAGAAACACTAACACACAAACACATACAAATACAAACACACACCATAAGCTACGTATAAAGTCACACACACATACACACATTGCATAAGTAGTATGCAAACACAACAGAAGGGCACGCATGGACACACACTCATTGCATTCCACTCACACACACACACACACACACACACACACACACACACACACACACACACTTGTTAAAGCCTTCCTCTTCAGTGCTGGATCCATTTTGAGGAGAAAGAGGAGAGCGTGAGGACGAAGCAGAAGACGAAGGAGAAGAAAGAGCAGGATGAGGACAGAACAGGAAGAAGCTTCTGGGACCCACCTGATGGCTTTGTGGGTTTTGTAGTTTTTTTTAATCACAGGAATCTGGGCAAGCTGCCTACTTTGCCTTCCGTCCTTCACCTTATACCATTTTTATCTGTTTCTAATGGCCGTGGCTGTGCTGGCCTTAGCTACACAGTAGAATATGAAGCCAAAACCCACATGATTGGATAAACGTGTCTTTTTTGTTTTACTAACTTACGATGTCCGTTTATTTGAATTTTTCTTTTTTTACTATCTCGATGTCGGTTATATTTTAATTTCTTTTTTACTATCTCGATGTCCGTTATATTTTAATTTCTTTTTTTACTATCTCGATGTCCATTATGTTTGAATTTTTTTTTTACTATCACGATGTCCATTATATTTGATTTTTCTTTTTTTTTTTACTATCTCAATGTCCGTTATATTTGTTGTATTTTATATTTTTTACTGTGTATTTTCACATGTATTTGTTGCCTTTGTCAATAAGTATAAGTATATATACTCTTTTGATCCTGTGAGGGAAATTTGGTCTCTGCATTTATCCCAATCCGTGAATTAGTGAAACACACTGCACACAGTGAGGTGAAGCACACACTAATCCCGGCGCAGTGAGCTGCCTGCAACAACAGCTGCGCTCGGGGAGCAGTGAGGGGTTAGGTGCCTTGCTCAAGGGCACTTCAGCCGCGGCCCACTGGTCGGGGCTCGAACCAGCAACCCTCCGGTTACCAGTCCGTGGAGCATAGCAATCATTTTAAGGCTGGTCTAGTTTATACGCCCACAGTGCTCTCATGTGCTGGTGGAAGCCGATTGTTGCAGCAGACGCTCCGTGAACGAAATGCTTGTACAAAGCAGTACATTCCTCTCAGAAGTCAGTGATTGGACTGATCTCAGTGTAGTGCACACTTCCTTAGCCTCCTAAAAATAAGAACTTTTGGAACATTTGTGGGTCCAGACGTTATGTTATGTCATTATGCTGCAAACTCCTTGCAACAACACTTGAATGTGAACTGCTTCCATTTGAGAACTGACCTATTAAACAGTAACTGTGTTAGGAAATTACACTCATTAGACCATATTTTATGGGTAAACACAATATGATATTTAGGATATTTGTTACCATATTTACTAAATGTATTTTTGTTACATTTCGAGTACTTCCATTTTTTATGTCCAGTGGAATATGTTTCAATCTGTTTTAGTGGATGTGTATGTGGGGGGAGGCACAAATGTAAATGGTACTGAGCTCCTCTATGGAACACACGAGGGGTCAGAGGTCATCTTTCTGCAGATGCCTGTGGTTGCATTGGGTGCATGAAACCATGTCAGAACAGTCTGACATCACCCACAGTACAAGTAGGTTATTTGTGTGTGTGTGTGTGTGTGTTAGGGATGAGTCACGATAATTGTTAATTGGTTGCGTATGCGTCTCCTCCCTGACCATGTTGACATGCTCATTTTTTTAACTAGAATATGACATGCCTAACTGTAAGGCTACAAATAGTGACATTGATTGAAACTAATTTGTTAAAAAAAAGGTAGGCTATTGCACAAGGCAGGTTCGCATAAAATCATTATGACATGTAGCATTTTTTTTATAACGAGCATCTGGTTTGGCGTTGCAGAAACGCACTGTGCTTATTGTTTTTTTGTTTCTTCTAATTAGCTTACCATAGGCTAAGTCTAACGTTGATTACTTTTTAAAAAAGGACGAGGACATGTTACTTGTTCAATTAATAGTTTGTTTGATGACAAATCGCTAAAGATGAAATTGGCCTCCCTTTCGGTCATTGTGAGAACTAGTGCAGTGCCCGTTCAAACATTCCTGAAGAAAACCCGTAGCTCAATTATGCCCACAGGTATGCCTGCTTTAAAAATAGGATGATAGGGAAACATCATTCCAGCTAAGCATTCAATAATGAATACTGAATATTAATATATTAGCCTATAATTAATGTGGCCTCTAATACATGTGTAATAAATTTAGGCATGGCTGCATGTGACATTTCTACAGATCAGAATGACATAAGCCTAACAACTGTTTTGAGTTAAGGCTAAATGTGTATAGCTTACTGAATAACTTCCTAATGCTATTCGAAGCGTCAGTTTATTGCACATACTTTTGTTTTTGAGTGGTCACTACATACCCGTGTTTGATGGCGTGATAAGTGACGTCGCTCAGTCTGCAACTTTGTCTAACGTTGGCTATGTGGTATTAGCCTATCGCTCGTATTAATTTGGGACGTTGCAGTCGGAATTGTCATTTGTAGTCCAAAGTAGCCTGGGCTATTCGAAGCGTCAGTTTATTGCACATTTTATTTTGAGTGGTCACTACATACCCGTGTGTGTTTGTTGGCGTGTTGTTGCAAAAACAGCGTAATCATTTTATGCAAGCAAACTGCATACAGGGAGTCTTTATTGTTGAGGTCTGACATGATAATCATCTTGCATCTTAACCCACAAGCGGTTCCCGAGTAATCCGTTTTTTAAATTGCGACTGACTATCATCAAAGTGAGACCTAGCAGAGCCCGTTCTCTGGACCTAGCTACTGTCAATACATGATCCATGGGGTGGAGCTCCCCTGAAACTTGTCCCCTTGGAAACAGTGCAGTGCAGCGAGCAAACGCCCCACGAAATAAGCATATTTTGAAATATGCATTCAAAAATCTTCAAAATCGAGAGTGCACACCTTTGTGCCACGCGCAAGCCACATACGAAATCTTAGGTCAGTCTGACAAAAGGTCAGCGAGATACAGTATGCGTGCCACAGACACACACACAGACACACAGACGCTTCTTGCTTTATAGATAGATGTGCGTTTTTTTTCCCTCCGATTTTTGAACGATATTCGACTTTTGGTCCTTGATTATCGAATGGCATTTTTGGCAGAAATCCACATCCCTAGTGTGTGTGTGTGTGCAAATGGGCTATTTGTGTGTATGTGTGTGTGTGTGTGTGTGTGTGCAAATGGGCTATTTGTGTGTATGTGTGTGTGTGTGTGTTTGCACATAGTGCTATTTGAGACTGAAGAATGTCTGTGGGGGAAACGGACAATTTTAGCCAAGTACCATCAACATGAACATAATGGAGAGGAATGGGAAGCTGCACACACACACATACAGTACACACTTATATACACACACACACACACACACACACACACACACACACAGTTTTTTTTTTTACAGTAAGAATCCCTTTGTTGCTGACAAACACACCTTCTGGACCACTCTCTCTGTCTGGACCAGTGCACATACACACTCCTATACAAATTTCCACACATACACACTCCTATACACACTTCCACACATACACACATACACACTTCCACACATACACACTCCTATACACACTTCCACTCATACACACTCCTATACACACATACACACTCCTATACACACTTCCACACATACACACTCCTATACACACTTCCACACGTACACACTCCTATACACACATACACACTCCTATACACACATACACACATACACACTCCTATACACACATACACACACCCACACATACACACTCCTATACACACATACACACACACACATACACACTCCTATACACACTTCCACACATACACACTCCTATACACACATACACACACCCACACATACACACTCCCATACACACATGTCCCCACATACACACACCTACACAAACACACTCCTATACACACACCCACACATATACACTCCTATACACACACGTCCCCACATACACACTTTCACACATACACACTCCTATACACCCACATATATACACTCCTATACACACACATCCCCACATACACACTCCTATACACACATACACACTCCTATACACACATTTCCTCACATACACACAAAGTCCCTCATACTCTTTGTACAGGAAGACCACTCCTATTCTCTGGACACACACACACACACACACACACCTGCATGTGTACATGCGCAATCAGTAAACAGCTTCCTCTGTGGTTCAAAACAAACACACACACACGTGACACACACACACACTTATCAGGGAACCAATAATAGATATGCACACACACACATGGATGATAAGGGACTGAGCGTATATGTGGGGATCATAAGGGACTGAGCGTATATATGGATCATAAGGGACTGAGCGTATAAATGGGTCATAAGGGACTGAGCGTATATGGATCATAAGGGACTGAGCGTATATGGGGATCATAAGGGACTGTAATATGGGAAGTTTATTGTTTCGTTGTTAATCCTTTAGCTCTCTTGAGCTCTCAGTCATGTGCATCAGTTTGCTTTTTTTAACTGGTGGCAGTGCCCAAGATCAGATGACAATACATGAGTTGGATAATGTAGGCTAAAATATACTGCTCAAAAAAATTAAGGGAACACTTCAATCATACACTGGATCGGTACTCTGACACTGTTTGGCTCTGAGCACAAGTAAAACTTTTGAGGCGAGTGTTTTATTTTGCAAGAACTGTCAGACATTCTGTGAATGTAGTTTGAGAATGGAGAAAATGTGTGTGTGTTTTAACAATTGTGGAAAACTGTAAGTGTTCCCTTTTTTTTTGCGTAGTACTGTATATAAAGGGAGGCCTAAAGCAAACAATAAAGGACAATGTTTAAGCCATTGGACATTATTGAAAGAAAACGATAGCAAAGATATGCAGAATGAATGAATAATGGCTTTTCAGCAAAAACATAGCGTACCCTAAAAGAAACGTTAAGCCTACATGACATGTTTCCGTCTGCAAAGGGTTAAAGCGCTAATGATATTGATGATCCGGCTGCGCACGAGTTGACGTTCATTTGTGATTTATAATGGGCACATCTGGCGTAGGCATGTTTTTTTGTGCGTACGTTCGTTTTCTCTGAATCACACGTACGGTCATTTCAGAAATGATCATCAGGTGCATCTCAAGATGGATCCAGAGGTGGAACAGGAACTCATAGCCCCTGTGTGTTCTAAGAGCCCTGTGTGTTCTTTCTGTGTGTTCTAAAGAGCCCTGTGTGTTCTTTCTGTGTGTTCTAAGAGCCCTGTGTGTTCTTTCACCCCTGTGTGTTCTTTCACCCCTTTGTGTTCTTTCTGTGTGTTCTAAGAGCCCTGTGTGTTCTTTCTGTGTGTTCTAAGAACCCTGTGTGTCCAACTATGATCCCTCTCCCCCCTGCTGAAAAAAACAGCCTGACCAGCTAAAGGTGGTTTGCTGGTTGACCAGCTTGTTAACCAGCTTGTCTGACCACCCTATGATGGTTGACCTGCTAGACCAGCAAAACATACCTTTGGCTAATTTTCCCAGCTTATGATGGTAATTCAGCTGGTTTTGCTTGTTGTACCACCTCAAGCTGGTCATTTTTGCTGGTGTTGCTGGTCTATAGTGCTGGTTTAACCCTTAGAACCCTAAGCTGTTTTTAGGGCATTTTCACTACCTTTATTCATAAGGATTTATTCTGGTCATTGTAAGTGCCACACACACACATATTATAAATTGTTTTTTCAGCAGAGTCTAGGCTATCCAGATCTGCCATAATTTCATGTATTAGTACTAGCATTGATTTTATTTTGATTTTTAAAGAATTAAAATATAAAAAGGGTATTATAAAAATTCTTATATTTCGACATGTATCTCACCACGCTCAAGCTCATAGCTCTACATGCATTTCATGTGTGTATAGGGCAGACTGTCCTGAAATGGGCAATATAATTGCCATGTTGGAGGGATACTCTGGGGCTGAGCAATTTACAGAAATATGTGGTGTGTGATTTATGGAAATAAATGCCATTTTTTATTTAGTGATGAAAAATCTTTCTGCGCTCCATATCTGTGACACGAACTGATCTGACCTGACTTGACCCGAGGTTGCGTGTTAGCCTGCGTGGCTATGGTGTATGCACTCATAATGATTCTCAACTTTTTTACTGGATTGCCATGAACAAAGTAAAGGCAAAAAAGGTGTTTCTTTGTTGAACAAATTGGGATGCAATGTGAGCCTTGAATTGGATGCCATGCAGGAATTTGCTAGGATCTCAAAACCTGATTATGAACATGCTTTGCCATAGAGAAACACACGATAGTGTTGGATTATAAACATGCTTTGCCACAAGAACAGACAAAAACGTGGGGTAAGTCCAGCTATATGAAGTTATTATTTTGCTGTCACTTTGTTTGTTTTATAACCCAGAAGGATGTACTTGGTATCAAATGATAGCTCTGTGTCTCCTTTTTCATCTGATATGCGTGGCATATCTATGCGATCACGGGTCCGCGAGTAATTCAAACGAGGGTAATGGGTGCGCAGCGTTGGTTTGTGTACATGACTTATTATTTTGCAGTCACTTCGTCTGTTTTTATAAGCCAGAAGGATCGATAAACATAGTACCAATAGATAGCCCTGTGTCCCCTCTTTCATCTGATATGCTTGCCATATCGATGCGATCACGGGTTCGCGGGTAATTCAAACGAGAGTAATGGGTGCGCAGGTGAACGCAGAGAAGTATAGATTGTAAATATGATGCAATTTGATTTAATTTCATTATTTTTTTTTATTTTCATACTTGATCGTACAGACAAGTGTGTAGTCTCTTTGGAAAGCCCCACTTCTGCTCTGTCATGCAATAAAGGTTTCATCTTGCTGCGATGAACAGTTCCGGAGCAATGTAACAGAGAAGAAAGGGTGTGTTTTTTGACGCACTTTGCGTCAATCAGGTTCTAAGGGGTAACTGGCCATGCCAGCTTATGTTGGTCACTCTAGCTTGAAAGGCTGGTCACCAGCATGACCATCTTGCACCAGCTGTATCCTACAAGACAGGCTGGTCACACCAGCATGACCAGGTTCCTCAGATGGTCACGCCAGCATATCCAGCTGGTGGCCCAACCAGCTACACCAGAAAAGACCAGCAAGAGCTGGAAGAAAACCAGCAAAGACTAGCTAAAACCAGCTACCAGCATAAGCTGTTTTTGTTCTAGCTGTTTTTTTCAGCAGGGCCTTACCTCACACACTGATGGATCTTTGTTATTTGAGTATGTGGGTGAGTGTGTATGAGCATGTGTGGGTGGGTGTGTGTATGCGTGTGTGTGTGTGTGTGTTCTATCTATTGTGCCAGGGTAATTGTTATCTGTTTGTCAACTCTACAGGAAACTCAGTTGAATATTCATTTGGCTGTAGTGGCCAGACCTCCTGCACTGTTGTGATTTTCAAAGCTGTAGGTCTCCATCAAAGAAACTTAAGTGTGAGAAAGGGATGCTTGGGGACAGGTTCGTCCCTTCTCTGTTTTGTGTTCAAACACATACTTTGGCACCTGTGGCTTGCCGTAGATTAGCCAGAGACAATACATACTTTGGCACCTGTGGCTTGCCGTAGATGAGCCCGAGCCAGAGACAATACATACTTTGGCACCTGTGGTTTGCCGTAGATGAGCCAGAGACAATACATACTTTGGCACCTGTGGCTTGCCGTAGATGAGACAATAAAGCTCCACACTGAAATGATATCAAGATAGCAGCACTGGGAGACGCCGATCGTCATCAGGTTTCTCCTTAATGCAGCAACCTGGTGTGTGTGTGTGTGTGTGTGTGTGTGTGTGGTAAAGTCACTAGTCTCTTTGTCTGTGAGAGTGTGTTGCCCTTGGGTTTGTATTGGTTACTGATATGTTAGATTGTAAATGTTCCAATGCCACAGGCCTGACAGAATAGCCGAATGGCAGCCATAAGGGGCTTGTTAATGTGTGTGTGTGTGTGTGTGTGTGGGTTTAGTGTGTGTGTGTCTCTGTGTGTGTGGGTGTGTCTGTGTGTGTGTGTGTGTTTAGTGTGTGTGCTTGTTAATGCCTCCTCATGCATAATGCCCTTCCATGGTGTGAGGGAGGACCTGGGCTCACTTGCTGTTTGCCTGGTCTCTTCAGGGACTGAACACTGGCCCAAATTCTGCACACACAAGTCACACGATCCTCTGCTCATTCAATTAATCAATACACACAGGACCACACACTCACACATTTGAAGTCACACATTTTTATTTGAATCCACCAATCAAATTTCTCACAGAAATTATTAAAATATTTAGCTTTGACACTCAAGGGTACATAAAACATGTATGGCCTACACCACACAACAGGACCACCTCTCACAGCTGATATGGAGCAGCATTTTGCCAGCTGTTTAGATTTGTGTGTGTGTGTCTGGTGTGTGTGTGCCATTTTGCCAGCTGTTTAGATTTTCTTCTTGATAGCCCCGCCAGTCGAAGCCCACTGACAGTCAGTTTGTGTTTATGTCCCACAAATATCACTTATACAAACGTACATATATAGCACACCAGAGGCGATTGCTCTACACACACTATTTTATCAAGCATATCTGACACACACACACACATACATAGACACACGCACACCACACACACACACACACATAAACACGCACACCAGAGGCGATTGCTCCAAGACTACTGGGGAAGCTCAGCCTCCTCTAAAATATCACAGAAAATCACATCAAATAACACTATTACATTAGCTTCTAGCCTACTATTCCAACTAGAACATGCTGAAAACATGTTCATCTTCATGGCTAGTTTGTTCAGCAATAAGGTTTTACCGGTCATTTATCGTGATTTCGCATCCGTAATACATTGCTGTGACGACAATCCATCAAAACGCTCGGCTCCACTGGACCTGGAATGGCACTACAGAGTGGGCTGATTTCAGTGCAGAAAAGCTAGATGTTTATTGGACAAGATCGTCATTTCCAGGGAAACCCGGCGTCTTTGGGAGTGAATGGGACAGTGGGATGGCCTGGACGCCGAGCTTCTGTATGATGATTGGAGAAATCGTCATAGAGGCTGGACTCTTTTTGATTGACAGCATATGTGCTGATATGACAGGAAGTGGTTCAAGTTTAAGGGATGCGTTAACGTTAGTGTTGACAGGTGAAGTTGAGAGGCAAGGCAAGTTGCAGCTCAAATTAATTTGTGAGCAATACAGTCGGTTTCTATTTGTCTTTGTAAATAGCATAATGTAAATAAAACCGTAATGTGGAGTTACAGAGTTTTAAGTTAGGTAGCATGCTATATAACGGAGTAGGCTACTTAATGCTAATGTTTACTTGAATTTTCAAAAGCCCACCAGGGGAGATTAAAAATAAAACAGCAAGGCAGATGAACGTACACAGAGAAATAACTCTTGAAGGCTAGACTAAACTCCCCCCAAGCTGCCACGTCTGCCATGCCAACTCTATAGCCTACTGTTTGGTCTATTCTGGGTTTTGGGATAATTTTTGCCCTCAAAGACCAATATAGCACCTTAATAATATTAATTTAATAATTGACCATTTTTAGCAGAGCTTCCCCTATTCCTATTCCACACACACACATACACTCACACACATACTGTACACACGTTTCGTTTGTCTAATTGTAGCCAAAGGAGCTGAGTAATGAGGAGGGGGGAGTGGGGAGGGGGGAGGGGGGAGTGATAACAGAGGAATCCTTTTCCGGTACCGCCACTGTAGAACACACACACACTCACACGCATGCACGCACACACACACCGTACGGTGGAATGAGAGCAGCCAAGCGGCGCCGCAGAGCACAAAGCTGATTTATCTGTTTCATACACAGCACAGATCTCACCGGGCAGCAGTGTGTGTGTGTGTGTGTGTGTGCTGACCGCATACACAGCACAGATCTCACCGGGCAGCAGTGTGTGTGTGTGTGTGTGCTGACCGCATACACAGCACAGATCTCACCGGGCAGCAGTGTGTGTGTGTGTGTGTGTGTGCTGACCCGTATACACACAGCACAGATCTCACGGGCAGCAGTGTGTGTGTGTGTGTGTGTGTGTGTGTGTGTGTGTGTGTGTGTGCTGACCGCATACACAGCACAGATCTCACCAGGCAGCAGTGTGTGTGTGTGTGTGTGTGTGTGTGTGTGTGTGCCGCGCCCACACAGCACAGATCTCACCGGGCAGCAGTGTGTGTGTGTGCTGACCGCATACACAGCACAGATCTCACCAGGCAGCAGTGTGTGTGTGTGTGTGTGTGTGCTGACCGCATACACAGCACAGATCTCACCGGGCAGCAGTGTGTGTGTGTGTGTGTGTGTGTGTGTGTGTGTGTGTGTGTGTGTGTGTGCTGACCGCATACACAGCACAGATCTCACCGGGCAGCAGTGTGTGTGTGTGTGTGTGTGTGTGTGCTGACCGCATACACAGCACAGATCTCACCAGGCAGCAGTGTGTGTGTGTGTGCTGACCGCATACACAGCACAGATCTCACCGGGCAGCAGTGTGTGTGTGCTGACCGCATACACAGCACAGATCTCACCAGGCAGCAGTGTGTGTGTGTGTGCTGACCGCATACACAGCGCAGATCTCACCGGGCAGCAGTGTGTGTGTGTGTGTGTGTGTGTGTGTGTGTTGACCGCATACACAGCACAGATCTCACCAGGCAGCAGTGTGTGTGTGTGTGTGTGTGCTGACCGCATACACAGC
>NC_063206.1:2142139-2154639 GCF_017589495.1 Alosa alosa | reverse complement strand
CATGCCACATCCTGCACACACCTCCGCTGCCTGCGCATCTGCACCTTTTGCATCTCACACACACACACACACTCCATACATGCACATCTACACACACACACACACACACACTCCATACCTGCACATCTACACACACCACACACCTCCATACCTGCACATGCACACACACACTTTTACTCCCATGCCTGCATAGACACACACACACACACACACGCTCCATACTGCACATGCCACAGACCACACACACACACACACACACCTCCCTGCCACATCTATACACACACACACACACACTCCATACCTGCATCTATACACACACACACACACACACACACTCCATACCTGCACATCTACACACCACACACACACACTCCATACCTGCACATCCTACACACACACACACACACTCCAAACCTGCACATCTATACACACACACACACACACACACACTCCATACACACATACACACACACACACACACAAACACACACTCCATACACACACACACACACACACTCCACACACACACACACACACACTCCATACACACACACACACACACACTCACACACACACACACACATACACACACACACACCATACACACACACACACACACACACACCATACACACACATACACACACACACACACTCCATACACACACACACACACACACTCCACACACACACACACACACACACACACACACACACACACACACACTCCACACACACACATCTACACACACACACACACACTCCATACCTGCACATCTACACACACACACACACACTCCAAACCTGCACATCTATACACACACACACACACACACCCTACACACATCTATACACACACACACACACACTCCCACCTGCACTTGGAGCCACCCCACCACACCTCCCATGCCTGCATCCTATACACACACACACACACACACCATACCTGCACATCTACACACACACACACACACACTCCAAACCTGCACATCTATACACACCACACACACACACACTCCATACCTGCATCTATACACACACACACACACACACACACACACACACACACACACACACACTCCATACCTGCACATCTACACACACACACACACACACACACACACTCCATACCTGCTGCATCAACACACACACCACACACCCTTTTACCTCCAAACCTGCACATCTCAGGGCAAATTATGTATTTGAGTCCATTTTTACAGAAAATTAGGTTTTTCTGATGTGTTCCTAATCCATTACTCCTACTGTATTCTGATGTGTTCCATTACTCCTACTGTATTCTGATGTGTTCCAATACTCCTACTGTATTCTGATGTGGTGTTCCTAATCCATTACTCCTACTGTATTCTGATGTGTTCCATTACTCCTAATACTCGTATTCTTGGATGGTGTTCCTAATCCACAATTCTACTGTATTCTCCTGATGTTCCATTACTCTACTGTATTCTCCTGGATGGGTGTTCCTAATCCACTACTCCTACTGTATTCTGATGTGGTGTTCCTAATCCACTACTCCTACTGTATTCTGGATGTGGTGTTCCTAATCCATTACTTCCTACTGTATTCCTGATGTGTCTCCATTCTACTGTATTCCTGATGTGTTCCAATACCCTACTGTAACTTGGATGTGGTGTCTCTAATCCATTACTCCTACTGTATTCTGATGTGTTCCATTACCCTACTGTATCTCCGATGTGTTCCATTACTCCCACTGTATTCTGATGTGGTGTTCCTAATCCATTACTCCTACTGTATTCTGATGTGTTCCATTACTCCTACTGTATTCTGATGTGGTGTTCCTAATCCATTACTCCTACTGTATTCTGATGTGTTCCATTACTCCTACTGTATTCTGATGTGGTGTTCCTAATCCACTACTCCTACTGTATTCTGATGTGGTGTTCCTAATCCACTACTCCTACTGTATTCTGATGTGGTGTTCCTAATCCATTACTCCTACTGTATTCTGATGTGTTCCATTACTCCTACTGTATTCTGATGTGTTCCAATACTCCTACTGTATTCTGATGTGGTGTTCCTAATCCATTACTCCTACTGTATTCTGATGTGTTCCATTACTCCTACTGTATTCTGATGTGTTCCATTCTACTGTATTCTGATGTAGTTCCTAATCCATACCCTACTGTATTCTGATGTGTTCCATTACTCCTACTGTATTCTGATGTGGTGTTCCTAATCCACTACTCCTACTGTATTCTGATGTGGTGTTCCTAATCCATTACTCCTACTGTATTCTGATGTGTTCCATTACTCCTACTGTATTCTGATGTGTTCCTAATCCACTACTCCTACTGTATTCTGATGTGTTCCATTACTCCTACTGTATTCTGATGTGGTGTTCCTAATCCATTACTCCTACTGTATTCTGATGTGTTCCATTACTCCTACTGTATTCTGATGTGTTCCTAATCCATTACTCCTACTGTATTTCTGGGTGTGTTCCTAATCCATTATCCTACTGTATTCTGATGTGGTGTTCCTAATCCACTTTTCTCCTACTGTGTTATTCTGATGTGGTGTTCCTAATCAGACACTCTACTGTATTCTGATGTGTTCCATTACTCCTACTGTATTCTGATGTGTTCCTAATCCACTACTCCTACTGCATTCTGATTACTCATACTGTATTCTGATGTGGTGTTCCTAATCCACTACTCCTACTGTATTCTGATTACTCCTACTGTATTCTGATGTGGTGTTCCTAATCCACTACTCCTACTGTATTCTGATGTGGTGTTCCTAATCCATTACTCCTACTATATTCTGATGTGGTGTTCCTAATCCATTACTCCTACTGTATTCTGATGTGTTCCTAATCCATTACTCCTACTGTATTCTGATGTGTTCCTAATCCACTACTCCTACTGTATTCTGATGTGGTGTTCCTAATCCATTACTCCTACTGTATTCTGATGTGTTCCATTACTCCTACTGTATTCTGATGTGTTCCTAATCCATTACTCCTACTGTATTCTGATGTGTTCCATTACTCCTACTGTATTCTGATGTGTTCCATTACTCCTCCTGTATTCTGATGTGGTGTTCCTAATCCATTACTCCTACTGTATTCTGATGTGTTCCCCTCCATTCTCCTACTGTGTATTCTGATGTGTTCCATTACTCCTACTGTATTCTGATGTGTTCCTAATCCATTACTCCTACTGTATTCTGATGTGTTCCATTACTCCTACTGTATTCTGATGTGTTCCTAATCCACTACTCCTACTGTATTCTGATGTGGTGTTCCTAATCCACTACTCCTACTGTATTTGAAGAGTTTGGTTTGGTTGTTTCAGTACAACTATAATTGGGTATTGTCATTTGATTTATCTTGACTCAATCAAAACTACACAACTGAAATATGATTGATATTACCTGAAATACACAATTAACTAGCATGACTTTTTAATGTTTTTAAATCTTGTTTCTAATCCAAAACAAAGGTAATACATTTAGACTAAAACGCATACACAGTAAGGTCATTTGTGACGTGTTTCTTAAAAACTCAGCACTCTTGTGATCTTGTTTGTTCATGACTTCCTCTATAAATAAAAGTCTCCAGGGAACAGCTTGCTGCATGTGTGTGTGTGTGTGTGTGTCCAGGGAACAGCTTGCTGCATGTGTGTGTGTGTGTGTGTGTGTGTGTGTGTGTGTGTGTGTGCGTGTGTGTGTGTGTGTGTGTGTGGTATGCTAGGTTAATGAACAGATGCTTAATGACCAAGGCCTTCTGATCCACCTCTGGAGTGGTGTGGTCATGTGATCATGTGTGTGTTTGGTCATGTGGTCATGTGTGTTGGTCATGTGATCATGTGTGTTGGTCATGTGATCATGTGTGTTGGTCACGTGATCATGTGTGTTGGTCACGTGATCATGTGTGTTGGTCATGTGATCATGTGATCATGTGTTGGTCATGTGATCATGTGATCATGTGTGTTGGTCATGTGGTCATGTGTGTTGGTCATGTGATCATGTGTGTTGGTCATGTGGTCATGTGATCATGTGTGTTGGTCATGTGGTCATGTGTGTTGGTCATGTAATCATGTGTGTTGGTCATGTGATCATGTGATCATGTGTGTTGGTCATGTGTGTTGGTCATGTGATCATGTGTGTTGGTCATGTGATCATGTAATCATGTGTGTTGGTCATGTGGTCATGTGTGTTGGTCATGTGATCACATGTTTGTGGGGGTGTTGTGTTTCAGGGGCACCTGCCACTCACCCCGGCGTCGTGAGATGCTGCAACAGAACAGAAGGCGTCAGATACACAGACCAGATATTAGCCACAACACACACACACACACACACGCACGCACGCACACACACACACACAGTACTGATTTAGCCTGATATTACATGTAGTTAGATAACTCCACAACACACGCACGCACGCACACACACACACACACACGCGCACACGCACGCACACACACGCACACACACACGCACACACACACAGTACTGATTTAGCCTGATATTAGTTAGATAACTCAACAACACACACACACACACACACACACACACACACACACACACACAACAAACACACACAGTACTGATTTAGCCTGATATTAGTTAGATAACTCCACAACACACACACACACACATATATACACACACACACACACAGTACTGATTTAGCCTGATATTAGTTAGATAACTCCACAACACACACAGGCCTGATTTAGCCTGATCCACACACTCTAAAACAGGATTATGTATTATGCATTGCTAAGTGAATTAGTGAACACACAGAGCACACAGTGAACACACAGTGAGGTGAAGTACACACTAACCCGGAGCATTGAGCTGCCTGCTACAGCGGCGCTCGGGGAGCAGTGAGAGGTTAACCCAAGGGCACTTCAGCCGTGGATGTGGGTATGGGAGAGCTGTGCTCAACTACTTCCCCTGCCCACATTCTTCCTACTGGGTCGGGGATCGAACCAGCAACTCTTCGGTTCCAAGCCCCAAGCCCTAACCAGTAGGCCACGTCTGCTCCCACAGACACACACACACACACACACACACACACACACCCTAACCAGTAGACCACGGCTGCTCACACACACACACACACACACACCCTAACCAGTAGGCCACGGCTGCTCCCACACACACACACACACACACACACCTAACCAGTAGGCCACGGCTGCTCACACACACACACACACACTAACCAGTAGACCACGGCTGCTCCCATATGGCCTACTGGATAAACTGAAGTACAATGTATACACTATGCTGTGGATCCTTGACAGATCTTTTCTGCTAGTTCAGAGTGTGTGTGTGTGTGTGTGTGTGTGTGTGTTACGTCTGTATGTGTTCTGTGTTTCTGTCTGCTTGTACTCTTTGTTACGTCTGCATGTGTTCTGTGTTTCTGTCTGCTTGTTCTCTTTGTGTCTTGTGTTCTGTTTTATTTCTCAGACAGTCCGGTGGGCAAGCTACTACTAATTGCCGTCTTGTGATTGGGTTTCCTGCCCTTTAAAGGGGGGCCTCCCTACGTGTCATTTCAGGGGGGCAAGCTGCTACTTCTACTGTGATTGGGTTCCGCCCTTTAAAGGGGTCTCCTACGCCACAGGGGTGCGCTTCTACTGTGATTGGGTTTCCGCCCTTTAAAAGGGGGTCTCCTACGTCACAGGGGCGCGTTCTACTGTGATTGGGTTTCCGCCCTTTAAAAGGGGGTCTCCTACGTCACAGGGGGCGCGTTCTACTGTGATTGGGTTTCCGCCCTTAAAAGGGGTCTCCCTACGTCACAGGGCGCGTTCTACTGTGATTGGGTTTCCGCCCTTTAAAAGGGGGTCTCCTACGTCACAGGGCGCGTTCTACTGTGATTGGGTTTCCGCCCTTTAAAAGGGGGCCTCCTACGTCACAGGGGGTGCGTTCTACTGTGATTGGGTTTCCGCCCTTTAAAAGGGGCCTCCCTACGTCACAGGGGGTGCGTCTAGGTGATTGGGTTCTTTTAAAAGGGGCCCCCACGGCACAGGGCTCTGGAATTTTTGGCCAAGCCGCTTACACCGGTTTGCCCGGGCTGTCCCACGCTTGAGCTTTTGGTCACGCTGTCGCCTCCTGCCTGGTCCCGAAAGTGAGAGCTCGAGGAGAAGGCTGGGGATTACCTGGGCCTACTTTTGGAGGCCTTTCGTTTGGGCAGCCTTATTTTTTTCGTTAGTCCATTATTTTCTTAGGGCTTATAATTTTTTGTAAATAAATATTGTTGAATTATACTTTCATTATTGGCCGTCTCCTATTATTTGTCTATGTCCCACAACACCCCTAGATAGTGGGACGTGACAGTGTGTATGTGTGTGTGTGTGTGTGTGTGTGTGTGTGTGTGCTAGTTCAGAGGTACCTGTAGGAGCTTCAGGTGGTTGTCCTCGTGGATGAGGGCCGTCCTGGTGTCCCTGAGGACGTCTGTGTCCCTCAGGTGTCTCTGCAGCTGGTCCCTGCGCACCTGGAGCCACCTGCCGCAGTAGAGCCGCTCAGCGTCCAGCACGGCCATCATCAGACGCTCGTCCTCGTCCAGCAGAGCTCGCATCACAGAGTAGCGCCGCCGCACGCGCAGCCTACACCCCTCTATGGAGCTCTGAGATGGAGGGATGGAGGGAGGAGAGGAGAGACAGACACAGAGAAAAGAGAGGGAGGAGAGGAGAGACAGATACAGGGAGAGAAGAGGGAGGAGAGGAGAGACAGACACAGAGAGAGAAAGAAAGAGAAAGGTAAAAAAGAGAGGGATAATGAAAAGAGAGATAACGTAGCTTCTGCCTGTACTGTTCTCACAATACCTTTGCATGGAAAACAACGTTTTGTACACACTTGAATAGGCATGTGGTCTGCTGTTATTAGTGTGATGCTTTTGTTGTCGTCTCATGCACCTACCAGGGTCTCTGAGGAAAGGACCTCTAGTTCCTTCACGGCGTTCTCAGTTCTCAGCCGGTTCTCCAGCAGAACACTTTCCGTGGCCTCCAGCTTCCGCTGTGGAACCATCAGATGCATGGAACCATTAGAGGCACAGACACAGCATGCATGCTCTAGAGAACCATCAGAGGCATGGACACAGCATGCATGTTCTAGAGAACCATCAGAGGCATAGACACAGCATGCATGCTCTAGAGAACCATCAGAGGCACAGACACAGCATGCATGCTCTAGAGAACCATCAGAGGCATGGACACAGCATGCATGCTCTAGAGAACCATCAGAGGCATGGACACAGCATGGACACAGCATGGATGCTCTAAATCATTTATGAGCAGGCGAGCAGTGCTGCTCCTTCTCATTCAAGGCCACAAAGGGACAATGAGCACCTGACCTCGCGGTTACTCCATATGCTATCAGTTTACTGGATGGAAACATTCTCTACAAAGCTACAAAACAAAAAACATCAGAAAAACATAATGAAGAACACACGAAAGGGCCCTTACTCCTGACTGAACCATAGACTGTGTGAAATAGCTCTGAACACACACGGTCTCTGAGCCATAGACTATAAAATAGCTCTAAACACACACGGCCTCTGAGCCATAGACTGTATGAAATAGCTCTGAACACACACGGCTGAACCATAGACTGTATAAAATAGCTCTGAACACACACGGCCTCTGAACCATAGACTGTGTAACATAGCTCTGAACACACACAGAATCAATTCAGTTTCCACGTCATGTTGCCTGTGGTTGCTTCCACATCTGGCATTTACTAAACTGGTCATGTTTGGAGCCATGACTCAGCTCTATGCTAACTGGATTTCCAGATTTCATGCCATCTTGAGAGTAAAATTCCCCTACATTCTGTGGTATGATCTACTACTGCTGTTACTTATTTTACCTCATGAAACATCCTACTAAACTACTAACACTACTAAACTACTAACACTACCAAACTACTAACACTACTAACACTACTAAACTACTAACACCACTAAACTACTAACACTATTCAACTACTAACACTACAAACACTACTAAACTACTAACACTACTAACACTACAAACACTACTAACACTACTAAACTACTAACACTACAAACACTACTAAACTACTAAACTACTAACACTACTAACACTACTAAATAAATACTCCTGAAGCTCTAACATAACACTATGGAGGAAACAGTCCACCCCATCATGATAAAGGAACCAGAAATGAGCTAAACTGAAGAATAGTTTTGCTCTCTGAGAATTATAACTGCGTCAGTCCCCCTGGTCTCCCGGCGCTCACCTTGAGGTCAGCGGCGGCCTCCTGCAGGGGACCAAGATGACCGGGTGGTCTCCCAATACTTGGTCTCCCAAAAGAGCCGCAGCTCCTCGCCGTGGCGCTGGCACCGGTAGGGCAGCAGGTCGCCGGGCTTGCTCCACTTAGCCGCAGGTGTGTCCGCAGGGCTCCGCTCTCTGAGGTGCCGGGCGGCGGTGACACAACTACAAGTCAAGACGTCATTGTATTAAAGCCCGCGACCGGGCCACACACACGCTGACATGCAGTGTGGTCGCGACCGCCAGCTGACCAACACCCGACAGGGCCGTCACCTCGTGAGGCAGGTCAGCCGGTACGGACACGCCGTTCCAGTCTGGATCGCCCTGGTCCTGCCCACCCTGGTTCTGCCCACCCTGGTCCTGCCCACCCTGGTCCTGCCCACCCTGGTTCTGCCCACTGGCCTCTGCCCACCCTGGTCCTGCCCACCCTGGTTCTGCCCACCCTGGTCCTGCCCACCCTGGTTCTGCCCACCCTGGTTCTGCCCACCCTGGTCCTGCCCACCTGGTTCTGCCCACCCTGGTCCTGCCCACCCTGGTCCTGCCCACCCTGGTTCTGCCCACCCTGGTCCTGCCCACCTGGTTCTGCCCACCCTGGTCCTGCCCACCTGGTTCTGCCCACCCTGGTCCTGCCCACCCTGGTCCTGCCCACCCTGGTTCTGCCCACCCTGGTCCTGCCCACCCTGGTCCTGCCCACCCTGGTTCTGCCCACCCTGGTCCTGCCCACCCTGGTCCTGCCCACCCTGGTTCTGCCCACCCTGGTCCTGCCCACCCTGGTCCTGCCCACCCTGGTCCTGCCCACCTGGTTCTGCCCACCCTGGTCCTGCCCACCCTGGTCCTGCCCACCTGGTTCTGCCCACCCTGGTCCTGCCCACCTGGTTCTGCCCACCCTGGTCCTGCCCACCCTGGTTCTGCCCACCCTGGTCCTGCCCACCCTGGTCCTGCCCACCCTGGTTCTGCCCACCCTGGTCCTGCCCACCCTGGTTCTGCCCACCCTGGTTCTGCCCACCCTGGTCCTGCCCACCCTGGTTCTGCCCACCCTGGTCCTGCCCACCCTGGTCCTGCCCACCCTGGTTCTGCCCACTCGCCTCCTGCTCCGGCGCCAGCAGGGTGGGCTTGGCCTGCAGCTGGACATCTGGAGGCAGCAGGATCTGACACTCTGGGCAGAACAGCGGACCCGGCGGCGGCGCTTCACTGGGCCAGGTTCCTGCAGCCGGCCCGTCTCCATCGTCCACGCTCCACACGGTGCGGATGCACGCGCGGCAGAAGCTGTGACCGCACGGGAGAGCCACGGGGTCTGAGAAGGCATCGCCGCAGATGGGGCAGATGGAGCAGGAGACCGGAGCACTCTCCATCCTCTCGTCAGCACTGGGGCAGCTGGGGTGGGATTGGGCGCCACTAGGACGACCTGGATCACACGCACACACACACACACACACACACACACACACACACACACACACGCACACATGAATGTTTAACAGCGTCCGGCACAGATCAGGTGACACGCGCTTTGTTGTTCCCCTACACATGGATCACGTTACCGCACACCGAGAGTGAGGATAGAGGCGCACACAGGTGAGGATAGAGGCGCACACAGGTGAGGGGCATGAGGCAGCACACACAGGTGAGGGGCATGAGGCAGCACACACAGGTGAGGGGCATGAGGCAGCACACACAGGTGAGGGGCATGAGGCAGCATGTGTAACAGAGGTCGTAGTTCGTCTGCCGCTCACGGCCCTCAAACCCGCTACCTCAACACACACCGGCATGGGAGTCAAACGCTCTAACCACTGAGCTAAAAGCCCAGGCTTCTAACTCAGCAGTTAGAAGCGTTCTTAAGGTTAGGGTTCTTGCTGGTCTAGCTGGTTGGGCCACCAGGTGGACATGCTGGTGTGACCATCTGAGGTAGCTAGTCATGCTGGTGTGACCAGCTTGTCGTGTGGGATACAGCTGGTGTAGGATGGTCATGCTGGTGACCAGCCTGCCAAACTTGACGCTGTTGGTCATGGGTCATTCCACGTCAGTTCAACCAGGGCCCACGCACTTAGGTCTCAAAAAATTCTGAAAAAATTACCAGGTGTACCTATGTTACACAGGAGACACACTGTAAAATTACTCTTATGTAAGATCAATACTTTCCAAGATACAGCCAGTTTTACAGGGGGAGGGGGGTGTCGATTTTGTTCGGCCTCTTTTTTTTGTGGCTGCGCTGAGAGCCTTCTCAGCCCAGAGCCGTATATCTCTGTGATATACGAGCCAAGTTCGTGATCCATGAAAGGTTCGTTCGAATTCCTATCCACTAGGTGGCAGCAACGTACCTGGAGTTGTATTCATCAACCATTGAAGAAGAAAGAAAAAAATACTGCTGTAAACGCTGGAATGCTGTGGCGAAATGCAATTGCGTTAATGTTTGACGAAATAGAGGTTTGGGGTATTTAAAACGCCAGCAGTAATGTGGAGGCAGAAATCTGTCTGATCTACGAACCAACGATTTTCTTGAGCTGGCGACAGCAGCGCGGAATTCAGTCCAGAAATAAGTGAAAGCTCTGCAGAATGAATGAGCCAGAGGGACTGCGTTTCAGGCGACTGAACCGACCCCAGATCATAACAGACTCCCAAGAACCTCGATACAAGGGCACAAGGTAGGCTTGGGGTGTAGCAGTGTGTTGTGGAAAACAGTAACAAGACGGCAGGTGTTTCAGGGATGACATGCGAAAGTGAAAGTCAAAGGGCTCGTTTTTTGTTTGTTTTTTTGCTTGCTTCATAATCCAGGTCTAACCTCTGTCGTGACATAACACAACAGTGCTTTGTGTTTCAGATTAACGTTACATTACTTTCTGTTTTCGTGACATAACACAACAGTGGTTTGTGTTTGAGATTAACGTTACATTACTTTCTGTTTTCGTCCACAGCACCTACAGCGGGAAGGTTTTTCGAGTGACGTTGATCTCGGTGGGGGGCTTCCTTATCCTGCCACTGCTTGTGATCATCCTGATTCTGGAGTCTCCGATCCACCCAGAGGTCTTCAGGTAGGCGACACGGTGACCGCATGTGTTAAAAGCAGCTTGTTTTGGTTCTGCACTAGATCGGCCTCCGTTTGAGTAACCGATCACGCTGCTGTCAACAGAGGCGGCGTCCGCGCTGCGTGTTTGTCATACACACCTGCGTCTCACACCATACCCACTCACTCGCACGCACACATCATAGCCTAACACGAATTTAGAGCACCGTGGAAAACTCGCAGCTGTCAACCTAGATGTGCGTTCAGATGTGGGATTCACAGACGGGTGCATCCAATTATAATAATGGAAACGGTTTCATATCACAGCAGACGGGGAGAATTTGAGAGATCATATAGGCCACACAGTCAGGACTTACAGTAGCCCACACATTCACACCACTGGCTTTAATCTTTTAAACGCTTTAATTCAGACTTTAACCTAATTTCAGTTTATTAAGTGTGGTCAATGCGTGCTTAGACCAGCTGTGTGTAGCCTTGTGTCTGAAAGCAACTCTGATCTTGCACCACATGTGAGTTGGCTGCCATCCAGGCTCAGCTGCACTGGGTGTTGTGTTGTAGGCTCACACACTGCCCTGCTGCCATCCAGGCTAAGCTGCACTGGGTGTTGTGTTGTAGGCTCACACACTGCCCTGCTGCTTGTGTGCTATTGCATGACCTTGCTGAGAGTACCTGGTGCTGCTGAGACACAGGCAGCTCTGTCTCCTGTCTGTCATGAGTAAGTCTGGGTATGGACCCAGCACACAAAGAGCAGTCTGATCCAACCCAGCCCTGGGTCACATTCCTCTTCCTCTTCGCTTGCATTTACATTTGTGTGTGTATATCTGCTTCTGTAGGTCCCCGTCATGGTGTCATATCTGCTTCTGTACAGTAGGTCACTGTCATGGTGTCGTATCTGCTTCTGTAGGTCCCTGTCATGGTGTCAGATCTGCTTCTGTAGGTCACTGTCATGGTGTCATATCTGCTTCTGTACAGTAGGTCACTGTCATGGTGTCGTATCTGCTTCTGTAGGTCCCTGTCATGGTGTCATATCTGCTTCTGTACAGTAGGTCACTGTCATGGTGTCGTATCTGCTTCTGTAGGTCCCTGTCATGGTGTCAGATCTGCTTCTGTAGGTCACTGTCATGGTGTCATATCTGCTTCTGTAGGTCACTGTCATGGTGTCGTATCTGCTTCTGTAGGTCACTGTCATGGTGTC
>NC_063206.1:2114639-2139639 GCF_017589495.1 Alosa alosa | reverse complement strand
TGTCCAAAACTCCTCAGGTTCCCATGACGACGAGCCGACCTGCGGACGACCTCTGGGCATTCGGGTGGGACCCAATGGCACGCTGTTCGTGGCTGACGCCTACCTGGGGCTGTTCGAGGTCAATCCCGTCACAGGTGAGGTACCTGTGTAACACGGGAGAGCCCGGAGTGTGTGGGGTCACATGTACAGTTATTCATTTAGTACAAATGTCAATCAGTGTCAATCAGTGGGAAATGTCAATCAGTGTCAGTGAGTGGGAAATGTCAATCAGTGGGATATGTCAATCAGTGTGAAATGTCAATCAGTGGTTCTCAAAGCCTTCGATGATGCTCTCAAATGCATTGTTTTGTCCACAAGACTGTCGGTTACCAAGATGGTGTTAACAGTAACTAATAACTATAGATTAGTAATCGATTAGTTGTCAACTGTTAACACTATCTTGGTAACCGATTGAAGTCATTTGTTAATCTAAAACACTCCTAATGTCTGCTTTCCATATTGCTGATTAATGATTAACGGATTAAAGTTTGCAGCCCTTCATCCCAGAGGCCCATGTTGTGGAATGTACATCACCTGTCCACCCTTCCTCTCCGCCCTCATCCAGGTCACGTGACGACGCTGGTGCAGGCCAGTCAGATGGTTGCCGGGCAGCGTCTCTCCTTCATCAACGACCTGGATGTGACGCAGGATGGCAGGAAGGTGTACTTCACCGACTCCTCCAGCAGGTGGCAGCGCAGGGACTACCTGCAGCTCATCATGGAGGCCACTGCAGACGGCCGGTGAGACTCAGCGCAGGGAACAAGAGGACCGAGATAGTCTCAGGGCTACTGATAGAGCTCACAGTGACCGAGATCTCAGTCTCAGGGCTACTGATAGAGCTCACAGTGACCGAGATCTCAGGGCTACTAGAGCTCACAGTGACCGAGATCTCAGTCTCAGGGATGTGAGAGGTGTGTTAACACAGGGATGTGAGAGGTGTGTTAACACAGGGATGTGAGAGGTGCTTTAACACAGAGATGTGAGAGGTGCTTTAACACAGAGATGTGAACACAGATGTGAGAGGTGTGTTAACACAGGGATGTGAGAGGTGCTTTAACACAGAGATGTGAACACAGATGTGAGAGGTGTGTTAACACAGAGATGTGAACACAGATGTGAGAGGTGTGTTAACACAGGGATGTGAGAGGTGCTTTAACACAGAGATGTGAACACAGATGTGAGAGGTGTGTTAACACAGGGATATGAGAGGTGAGAGGTGTGTTAACACAGGGATGTGAGAGGTGTGTTAACACAGGGATGTGAGAGGTGTGTTAACACAGGGATGTGAGAGGTGTGTTAACACAGGGATATGAGAGGTGAGAGGTGTGTTAACACAGGGATGTGAGAGGTGCTTTAACACAGAGATGTGAACACAGATGTGAGAGGTGTGTTAACACAGGGATGTGAGAGGTGCTTTAACACAGAGATGTGAGAGGTGCTTTAACACAGAGATGTGAACACAGATGTGAGAGGTGTGTTAACACAGAGATGTGAACACAGATGTGAGAGGTGTGTTAACACAGGGATGTGAGAGGTGCTTTAACACAGAGATGTGAACACAGATGTGAGAGGTGTGTTAACACAGGGATGTGAGAGGTGCTTTAACACAGAGATGTGAACACAGATGTGAGAGGTGTGTTAACACAGAGATGTGAACACAGATGTGAGAGGTGTGTTAACACAGAGATGTGAACACAGATGTGAGAGGTGTGTTAACACAGGGATGTGAGAGGTGTGTTAACACAGGGATATGAGAGGTGAGAGGTGTGTTAACACAGAGATGTGAACACAGATGTGAGAGGTGTGTTAACACAGGGATATGAGAGGTGAGAGGTGTGTTAACACAGAGATGTGAGAGGTGCTTTAACACAGAGATGTGAACACAGATGTGAGAGGTGTGTTAACACAGAGATGTGAACACAGATGTGAGAGGTGTGTTAACACAGGGATGTGAGAGGTGCTTTAACACAGAGATGTGAACACAGATGTGAGAGGTGTGTTAACACAGGGATGTGAGAGGTGCTTTAACACAGAGATGTGAACACAGATGTGAGAGGTGTGTTAACACAGAGATGTGAACACAGATGTGAGAGGTGTGTTAACACAGGGATATGAGAGGTGAGAGGTGTGTTAACACAGGGATGTGAGAGGTGCTTTAACACAGAGATGTGAACACAGATGTGAGAGGTGTGTTAACACAGGGATATGAGAGGTGAGAGGTGTGTTAACACAGGGATGTGAGAGGTGCTTTAACACAGAGATGTGAACACAGATGTGAGAGGTGTGTTAACACAGGGATGTGAGAGGTGTGTTAACACAGGGATATGAGAGGTGAGAGGTGTGTTAACACAGAGATGTGAGAGGTGCTTTAACACAGAGATGTGAACACAGATGTGAGAGGTGTGTTAACACAGGGATATGAGAGGTGAGAGGTGTGTTAACACAGGGATATGAGAGGTGAGAGGTGTGTTAACACAGGGATGTGAGAGGTGTGTTAACACAGGGATATGAGAGGTGAGAGGTGTGTTAACACAGGGATGTGAGAGGTGCTTTAACACAGAGATGTGAACACAGATGTGAGAGGTGTGTTAACACAGGGATGTGAGAGGTGCTTTAACACAGAGATGTGAACACAGATGTGAGAGGTGTGTTAACACAGAGATGTGAACACAGATGTGAGAGGTGTGTTAACACAGGGATGTGAGAGGTGTGTTAACACAGGGATATGAGAGGTGAGAGGTGTGTTAACACAGGGATGTGAGAGGTGTGTTAACACAGGGATATGAGAGGTGAGAGGTGTGTTAACACAGAGATGTGAGAGGTGCTTTAACACAGAGATGTGAGAGGTGCTTTAACACAGAGATGTGAACACAGATGTGAGAGGTGTGTTAACACAGGGATGTGAGAGGTGCTTTAACACAGAGATGTGAACACAGATGTGAGAGGTGCTTTAACACAGAGATGTGAACACAGATGTGAGAGGTGTGTTAACACAGAGATGTGAACACAGATGTGAGAGGTGTGTTAACACAGAGATGTGAACACAGATGTGAGAGGTGTGTTAACACAGAGATGTGAACACAGATGTGAGAGGTGTGTTAACACAGGGATGTGAGAGGTGCTTTAACACAGAGATGTGAGAGGTGCTTTAACACAGAGATGTGAACACAGATGTGAGAGGTGTGTTAACACAGGGATGTGAGAGGTGTGTTAACACAGGGATATGAGAGGTGAGAGGTGTGTTAACACAGAGATGTGAACACAGATGTGAGAGGTGTGTTAACACAGGGATGTGAGAGGTGCTTTAACACAGAGATGTGAACACAGATGTGAGAGGTGTGTTAACACAGAGATGTGAACACAGATGTGAGAGGTGTGTTAACACAGGGATATGAGAGGTGAGAGGTGTGTTAACACAGGGATATGAGAGGTGAGAGGTGTGTTAACACAGGGATGTGAGAGGTGTGTTAACACAGAGATGTGAACACAGATGTGAGAGGTGTGTTAACACAGGGATGTGAGAGGTGCTTTAACACAGAGATGTGAACACAGATGTGAGAGGTGTGTTAACACAGGGATGTGAGAGGTGTGTTAACACAGAGATGTGAACACAGATGTGAGAGGTGTGTTAACACAGGGATGTGAGAGGTGTGTTAACACAGGGATATGAGAGGTGAGAGGTGTGTTAACACAGGGATGTGAGAGGTGCTTTAACACAGAGATGTGAACACAGATGTGAGAGGTGTGTTAACACAGAGATGTGAACACAGATGTGAGAGGTGTGTTAACACAGAGATGTGAGAGGTGCTTTAACACAGAGATGTGAACACAGATGTGAGAGGTGTGTTAACACAGGGATGTGAGAGGTGCTTTAACACAGAGATGTGAACACAGATGTGAGAGGTGTGTTAACACAGAGATGTGAACACAGATGTGAGAGGTGTGTTAACACAGAGATGTGAACACAGATGTGAGAGGTGTGTTAACACAGAGATGTGAGAGGTGCTTTAACACAGAGATGTGAGAGGTGCTTTAACACAGAGATGTGAGAGGTGCTTTAACACAGAGATGTGAACACAGATGTGAGAGGTGTGTTAACACAGGGATGTGAGAGGTGCTTTAACACAGAGATGTGAACACAGATGTGAGAGGTGTGTTAACACAGAGATGTGAGAGGTGCTTTAACACAGAGATGTGAACACAGATGTGAGAGGTGTGTTAACACAGGGATGTGAGAGGTGTGTTAAAACAGAGATGTGAGAGGTGCGTTAACACAGGGGATGTGAGAGGTGCTTTAACACAGAGATGTTAACACAGAGGTGTGTTAAAACAGAGATGTGAAGGTTAACCAGGGATGTAGGAATGCTCTGCTCTAAGAATAAACAGAGATGTGAAGGTTCCCCTAGAATGCTGCTCTAGAATAAATAGATTGTTCCAGGATCCACAGATCATGTTTGGCACAATGACCGTCACCCTTTCACCTCTTTGAATGGGTCATCTGAGTTGTCCCTGTCAGTGGCGCATTCTTAAAGCTGAACAGGCACATCTCTGTGTTAACGCATGTGAAAGGTGCGTTAACACAGAGATGTGAGAGGTAAGAGGTGTGTTAACACAGAGATGTGAGAGGTGAGTGAACACAGAGATGTGAGGTGTGAGAGGTGCTTTAACACAGAGATGTGAACACAGATGTGAGAGGTGTGTTAACACAGGGATATGAGAGGTGAGAGGTGTGTTAACACAGGGATGTGAGAGGTGTGTTAACACAGGGATGTGAGAGGTGCATGATACACTGGAGTCCCCAGAGTAGTTTGTATTTATTGATCATTATTTCATATTTAGATAGAGAAACATACAAACTTTCTTTCATGTACATTTACTTGGTACTAATTTGTATAAAGCATCTAATGTGCTTGTGTGTATTTGTCCATGTTTGTCTGTGTGTGTCTGTAGAGTTCTGGAGTACGACACGGTGACCAGGCAAGTGTCGGTGATGATGGAGGGTCTGCGTTTCCCCAACGGCATCCAGCTGCTTCCTGACGAGGAGTCTGTGCTTGTCACCGAGACAACCATGGCCAGGATCCGCAGGTCAGACTCAAGCAGTCACCTTTAACCTTTGACCTCTGAACCCTGCACAGGCAGCCCCAGGCCCTAGAATAAATGGAGCTCCTCTAGGAATGCTCTGCTCTAGAATAAATAGAGCCCCTCTAGGAATGCTCTGCGCTAGAATAAATAGAGCCCCTCTGCTCTAGATTGTTCCAGGATCCACAGATCATGTTTGGCACAATGACCGTCACCCTTTCACCTCTGTGAGTGGGTCATCTGAGTTGTCCCTGTCAGTGGCGCATTCTTAAAGCTGAACAGGCACATCTCTGTGTTAACGCATGTGAAAGGTGAGTTAACACAGAGATGTGAGGTGTGAGAGGTGCTTTGAGTGGGTCATCTGAGTTGTCCCTGTCAGTGCGCATTCTCAAAGCTGAACAGGCACATCTCTGTGTCTCTTATCAAGTATCTGAGTTGTCCCCGTCAGTGGCGCATTCTCAAAGCTGAACAGGCACATCTCTGTGTTAACGCATGTGAGAGGTGAGTTAACACAGAGATGTGAGGTGTGAGAGGTGCTTTGAGTGGGTCATCTGAGTTGTCCCTGTCAGTACGCATTCTCAAAGCTGAACAGGCACATCTCTGTGTCTCTTATCAAGTATCTGAGTTGTCCCCGTCAGTGGCGCATTCTCAAAGCTGAACAGGCACATCTCTGTGTTAGCATGTGAGGTGAGTTAACACAGAGATGTGATATATGAAGGTGCTTTGAGTGGGTCGAGTTAACACAGAGATGTGATTGCTTTGAGTGGGTCAAACCATCCTTAAAAATATTTTTGTTTTGCAGTAACAGCCAAAAAAATTAAAATGGAGTCCATTAGGTAGGTCAATATTTTTTTTTCAAGATTCAAAGTAAAAAAAAGTACAATTTTGGTCATGGTGATTTTGTGCAGGAATGAATTTACACAAATGTGCATATCGTGGCGTAACTGACTGGGTCTTCAACCCGTGCCTTCAGGCGCACCATTGCAAACCTCATTCTGATGCAGGTTATATAGACCAGCCTTTCTCAAACTTCTTTGACCTGAGGCCGGTCATGGCAGACTTTTAGGTCATAAGGCTCATCTACATGTACCCAGAAAGAAGGCTACAATAGCTCTTGGCCGTTATATTGAAATTTGACTATACAATACTCAATGCTATACAGTGTATTATACAGTCTCTGCTCTGTTTCTAAGGAAGTTCTAAAACAAGCGTCGTTCTATTAAGTTTTCGTTAAATAAATAAATAGCCTTCCAACAGGTTGAGGCGGGCTTTGATACCAACGTTATCGATTAGTTTCAGTTTCTCGCGCGACCGCATTGAATGAATGCTCATACCACCACTTAATTGTAGGGCTCCATGTTTAATGACATCGATGCTTAAGAAACGTTTGTTTTCTTTTTTAAAATCGATCCAGCGGTTTTCTTGATCAACTAAGCAGCAAATTATCAGATGAAGGACGGGCCTAATTTCCTCCACTCCAGCGGACCAGCAGTCTCCCATGTTTGCGGACCCATATTTTTGAAAATGCTGAATAGACCACAACCAATTTCAATACTCCGACCACGGTCACCGTTAGACTAGGGAGAAAGGGATGAGAAAAGATCTGGCCACAGTTCTTCCAGAACCGTGCCAAATAAAAGCGTTATCAGTTTGTGTGAATGAAGCAGGCGTAGGCCATAGTGTGACATCGTAAAACCAATGGTGTAGAGACGCCACAGGTTTTTAAGTGAGCCGCGTTTGCATGTAGGCAATTTATATTCACAATACTTGGGCCTACTAAAAAGAAATATTATTTTATTGCATTTGTATTGGTTGTTTAGAGTAAAAAAAACAATCGATGCGGTGTGCTTGCAAGTTTACAACCCGACAAGTCGGTCGGACTAAAAGGGGAAAAAAATAAATATTTGGGTGGGTTCTAAATTGACAGAGGTCGATCGAGATTCTGACAAAGCGAAAATATTTTTAAGGATGGCCTCATCTGAGTTGTCCCTGTCAGTGCGCATTCTCAAAGCTGAACAGGCACATCTGTGTCTCTTATCAAGTATCTGAGTTGTCCCCGTCAGTGGCGCATTCTCAAAGCTGAACAGGCACATCTCTGTGTTAACGCATGTGAGAGGTGAGTTAACATAGAGATGTGAGGTGTGAGAGGTGCTTTGAGTGGCTCATCTGAGTTGTCCCTGTCAGTGCGCATTCTCAAAGCTGAACAGGCACATCTCTGTGTCTCTTATCAAGTATCTGAGTTGTCCCCGTCAGTGGCGCATTCTCAAAGCTGAACAGGCACATCTCTGTGTTAACGCATGTGAGAGGTGAGTTAACACAGAGATGTGAGAGGTGCGTTAACACAGAGGTGTGAGAGGTGCGTTAACACAGAGATGTGAGAGGTGCGTTAACACAGAGATGTGAGAGGTGCGTTAACACAGCTTTGTCGTTAACACAGAGATGTGAGAGAGGTCTTGCGTTAACACAGAGAGGTGTGAGAGGTGCGTTAACACACAGAGATGTGAGAGGTCGTTAACACAGAGATGTGAGAATGCGTTAACACAGAGGTGTGAGAGGTGCGTTAACACAGAGATGTGAATGTGAGGTCGCGTTAACACAGAGATGTGAGAACACAGAGATGTGAGAGGTGCGTTAACACAGAGATGTGAGGTGTGAGAGGTGCGTTAACACAGAGATGTGAGGTGTGAACACAGAGGTGCTTTTAACACAGAGATGTGAGGTGTGAGGGAGGTCGTTAACACACAGAGATGTGAGAGGTGCGTTAACACAGAGATGTGAGAGGTGAGTTAACACAGAGATGTGAGGTGTGAGAGGTGCTTTAACACAGAGATGTGAGGTGTGAGAGGTGCTTTAACACAGAGATGTGAGGTGTGAGAGGTGCGTTAACACAGAGATGTGAGAGGTGCGTTAACACAGAGATGTGAGAGGTGCGTTAACACAGAGATGTGAGAGGTGCGTTAACACAGAGGTGTGAGAGGTGCGTTAACACAGAGATGTGAGGTGTGAGAGGTGCGTTAACACAGAGATGTGAGAGGTGCGTTAACACAGAGATGTGAGAGGTGAGTTAACACAGAGATGTGAGGTGTGAGAGGTGCTTTAACACAGAGATGTGAGGTGTGAGAGGTGCTTTAACACGAGAGATGTGAGAGGTGAGGTTAACACAGAGATGTGAGGTGTGAGAGGTGCTTTGACACAGAGATGTGAGAGGTGCTTTGACACAGAGATGTGAGGTGTGAGAGGTGAGTTAACACAGAGATGTGAGGTGTGAGAGGTGCTTTGACACAGAGATGTGAGGTGTGAGAGGTGAGTTAACACAGAGATGTGAGATGTGAGAGGTGAGTTAACACAGAGATGTGAGGTGTGAGAGGTGAGTTAACACAGAGATGTGAGGTGTGAGAGGTGAGTTAACACAGAGATGTGAGGTGTGAGAGGTGAGTTAACACAGAGATGTGAGGTGTGAGAGGGTGGGGTTAACACAGAGATGTGAGGGATGTGAGGGATGTGAGGTGTGAGGTGCTTTGACACAGAGATGTGAGGTGTGACACAGAGATGTGAGGTGTGAGAGGTGAGTTAACACAGAGATGTGAGGTGTGAGAGGTGCTTTGACACAGAGATGTGAGGTGTGAGAGGTGCTTTGACACAGAGATGTGAGGTGTGAGAGGTGAGTTAACACAGAGATGTGAGATGTGAGAGGTGAGTTAACACAGAGATGTGAGGTGTGAGAGGTGAGTTAACACAGAGATGTGAGATGTGAGAGGTGAGTTAACACAGAGATGTGAGGTGTGAGAGGTGCTTTGACACAGAGATGTGAGAGGTGCTTTGACACAGAGATGTGAGGTGTGAGAGGTGAGTTAACACAGAGATGTGAGGTGTGAGAGGTGCTTTGAGTGGCTCATCTGAGTTGTCCCTGTCAGTGCGCATTCTCAAAGCTGAACAGGCATCAGTCGCTTTTGTGTCACCGTCTCGAAAAAACTTTCAAAACTTTCCAAAGTGTGAACTCTAAAAGCTGCCTCTCCTATATCGCGTGATGTGCAAAAGTGTGAACTCTAAAAGCTGCCTCCCCTTTATCGTGTGATGTGCAAAAGTGTGAACTTTAAAAGCTGCCTCACGTATATCGCGTGATGTGTGATGGTTTGTCCACAGACTGATCTGTTTATAATTGTCACAAGTCGACAAGTCTGCTGTGATGTGATAAAGGTTTTATAAAAAACTCTAAGGTCGTTCTTGAGCTTTAAATAGCTGCAGCGTTTTAGAGCCCCGTTTAGGAATGATGCAATTTTAATGTCAACTGCCTAATTCAACGTGGCAAGTGTAGAAATGGCTTCCCACATCCACCCATTCTGCGTGTGTTTGAAATGTGTTATTTTGGTCAGCAGTAAACTGACAGCAGAGAAGAAAATGGGGACACACTTATGCGCGCACACACACACACAGACAGACAGAGAGAGTGAGTCTATGTATCCAGGATGAGTAAAAATATGAGCACATTCTAAAGGTTCATGTAGCACAAACGGAAGTGCATGCTGTTGTCGTGGAGACCGCTTGGCACATTAGAGTCCCAGAGATAAATAGTGTCCTTTCGGTTTCTACCGACAGTCACTTGGAGACAGAGTATCCCCCTCCAGTGTTGCACTTGATCTTGAGAGGGTGTGTGTGTGTGTGGTGCCTCAGTGCCTTGGTTTATGGTCTCACTCTCTCTCTTTTTAACCAAGTATACATCGGGCTGTTTTTTTTTTGGGCAATGTATTTCTACCCATCTATTCGACAGTACAGTATATGCAGGAAGTATCTGATTGGTGCTTGTAGTCTAAGCTGCATTGTGATTGGTGCGTGTAGTCTAAGCTGCATTGTGATTGGTGCGTGTAGTCTAAGCTGTATTGTGATTGGTGCGTGTAGTCTAAGCTGCGTTGTGATTGGTGCGTGTAGTCTAAGCTGTGTTGTGTGGCCTCCTGCAGAGTGCACGTGTCCGGCCTGAACAAGGGAGGAATGGATACGTTCATCGACAACCTGCCCGGTTTCCCCGACAACGTGCGGCGCAGCTCGTCCGGGGGCTACTGGGTGGCCATGTCGGCCGTGCGGCCCAATCCCGGCTTCTCCATGCTCGACTTCCTGTCCCAGAGGCCCTGGATCAAGAAGCTCATCTTCAAGGTCGGCCGTCAAGTTTATGTCTCCATCCTGACGGGTCTGTTGTGGCCTATGCAGCCATGTGGACTTAACGTTGAAGGAGCTATCCGTAGGATTTTAGTTGTCATGAATGCACCATTGTATTAGATATGTCATAGTGATATTATGAGAGTTAGGTCTGATGTTAGCTGCTAAGCATAGCATATAGCTTAAGGGATATTATGAGAGAGTTAGGTCTGAAGTTAGCATAGCATGTTAGCTGCTTAGCATAGCATATAACTTAAGTGGAAATCTGGACAACAGCTTTTTTATTACCTGTGAAGTATTTCATATTACTCTTGCTGATGACGTCACTATGGGCCGTGAAGGAAAATGTAAAGGTCTCTCTCTCTCTATCTCTCTCTATCTCTCTCTCTCTATGTCCCTTTCTCTCTCCCTCTCTCTGTCCCCTTCTCTCTCCCCTCCCCCCTCTCTCCTCCGCCTCTCTCCCTCTCTCCTCCTCTCCTTCCCTCTCTCTCTGTCCCTTCTCTCTCTCTCTCTCTCTCTCCTCCCTCCTCTCTCTGTCCCTTCTCTCCCCTCCTCCCTCTCTCTGTCCCTTCTCTCCTCTCTCTCTCTCCTCCCTCTCTGTCCCCCTTCCCTCTCCCTCCTCCCTCTCTCTCCCCTCCTCTCTCTGTCCTTCTATGTCCCTCTCCCTCTCCCTCCCTCTCCTCTATCCCTTCTCTCTCTCTCCCTCTCTCTCTCTCTCCCCCTCTCTCCTCCCTCGCTCTCTCTGTCCCTTCTCCTCTCTCCTCTCTCTCTCTCTCTCTCTCTCTCTCCTCTCTCCTCTCCCTCTCTCTCTCTCTCTCCTCCCTCTCTCTCTCTCCCTCTCCCTCTCTCTGTCCCCTTCTCTCTCTCTCCCTCTCTCCCTCTCTCTCTCTCTCTCTCTCTCTCTCTCTCCTCCCTCTCTCTCTCCTGCATGTAGCTGTTCAGCCATGACGTGCTGCTGAAGTTCGTGCCGCGTTACAGCCTGGTGCTGGAGCTCCACGAGAGTGGTGTGTGTGTGCGCAGCCTCCACGACCCGCACGGCGAGGTGGCGGCCTACGTCAGCGAGGCTCACGAGCACGACGGCCACCTCTACCTGGGCTCCTTCCGCTCCCCGTACCTGTGCAGACTCGACCTCCGCCAGGTGTGAGGAGGAGGGGCTACGGAGCCCAGCTGAACCGGACCCCACTGGCCACAACTGGAACACACACCTGTGGGAGTCTGACAGACTAGACCTGTGTGTGTGTGTGTGCACACTTGTCTGTCTGTCTGTGTGTGTCTGTGTGTGTCTGTGTGTGTGCGTGTGCGTGTGCAGTGTGTGTGTGTGTGTGTGTGTGTGCCTATCTGTGTATGTGTGTATCTGCGCTTGTCTGCATATGTATGTGTTGGTCTGTGTGAGTAAGTCTGTGTATGTAGGTGTGTGTAGGCAGGGTGTGTGTGTGTGTGTGTGTGTGTGTGTGTGTGTGTGTGTGTATCTGTGCACTTGTCTGCGTTGGTGTGTGTGAGTAAGTCTGTGTATGTGCGTGTGTGTAGGCAGGGTGTGTGTGTGTGTGTGTGTGTGTTTCTGAGTGTGTGTGTCCTTGTGGGTATATTGCATGTTGGTTGCCTTAGTTAAGCTTTTATACAGCATCCAATTATGGCTTATAACAGCCAGGAAAGAAAACCGCCTCACAAGTCAATTATTTTAGCACACACACACACACACACACAGACAATGTAATTTAACACAAGGCAGCATAGTGTTACCAGAGCACTCTTTGAAACATAAGATGCAATATATGAACTCTGCACATGCCTCTTTACTAATGACCTGCAGCTGATAAGCTAAATCCTGATTGGCCTCCTACACTAGCCTAGTGAGCACCTGATTAGAAGGGTCTGTACTGGCCTCCTACACTAGCCTAGTGAGCACCTGATTAGAAGGGTCTGTACTGGCCTCCTACACTAGCCTAGTGAGCACCTGATTAGAAGGGTCCTTCCATCCACACTATGGATGCCTGTGGCTCTGTGGTGTTGTGGAGACAGAGACAGAGTCTTGTGTTTGTGCGTAATCCTGCACACTGGCCACAACCAATTCCTGTTCTAACTAGGCCATTACTCTGCCCAGCCCAGCCCACAGGACTGCTTCCAAACAGAACATTCTAGATTACTACCACCCTCTAGATAGCAAAAGCATTCTAGATTAGAACATTCTAGATTACTACCACACTCTAGATAGCAAAAGCATTCTAGATTGGTACAGCACTGATGTTCTAGAAACATGCTATATCTTTTTAAATCACTACAAGCTTCTAACTTGCAAAAGCCTTCATCAAAGATCCTTGATTACTAGCAAGATAGAGCAACGTAATTCGTTACTATGGGAGCAAAACGGGACAGTTCCGGTCTGCATAAGTGGGAGTGTCACCTTACGTCACTAAATAAACTTTCTCTCTTAATAAGCAATAAGAACAGATAAACCTAATTGTGTTCACAGTATTATTGTCTATAATCATGTATGATACCAATGAATCATTCTTTAGGACATGATATGAATAATTTAATTAGTCATGTGAACCGAAGCTAGCTAGCTAGCTAGCTAACGCTAACTTAAAAATGCTATACAAGTGGATGGGAGTAGCTATGGCAATACAGCTATGCGCTAACAAGTGACTAGTAGTTGAAGGACTTCGCTTAAACTTAATATACTGTTGCAAATTCACTTGAGTATAAACTATCCACTTTAACTAATGTAAGTAATGTTATTCAGCTAGTTGTCATTTCAAAGAAATTACACTTCTCGCTTAAAATTTTACCTTAGCTAAGAGGATAGCTAGCATGCTAACAACCGGACACTAACTGGCAGCAGCATGGTCTGATATTAAGTTATTTTATCACAAATCCGAACGCTAAAAAATTACACTTTTAGGCTTGAAATGATCCCAAACACTTACAGATGACAAAAATTTCCAAAAAACCCTCAACAAATCCAGAAAGACATAATGACCAATTTATTGGTAAAATTCCACAAGTCTCCATTGACATTAGTGCAGCGAGGGTTTACTCTGGTCTGCATAAAGGGGGATTTTCCCCCCTCCCCCTTGCAATAATCGAACGCGGAAATTGTCGAACGTTTGCGCCTCTCGCTCCGCTTTAACCCTCTCTGCCTTCATTGTCACTGCATACACAGTGATAATAAACGACCACTTGTTACATTGTAGCAGTTGTTCTGGATTGATTTAAAGAACTATATTAAATAATAATAGAAACTTTATGTTAATTATGTTCATTTTCAACTGTGCCAATTATGTACGTAATAGAATGCAATGATGTGTGACGCAAGATGAGTGAGTCCAGTTCTGAAGTTGTGCAATAGGATGTGGTTTCATGTTGAGTTTATTTTTGTTTTGCTTTGCTTTTATGGGGAGGGGGGACAACATATTGTACAGCATTGCAGCAGAGGCTATAGGAAGCAGAAGTTGCTCTAATATCAGACCATTGGGCAGCCGTGGCCTACTGGTTAGCGCTTCAGACTTGTAACTAGAGGGTTGCCGGATCGAACCCCAACCAGTAGGCACCCTCACTGCTTCCCGAGTGCCGATGTTGTTGCAGACAGCTCACTGCGCCGGGATTAGTGTGTGCTTCACCTCACTGTGTGTTCACTGTGTGCTGAGTGTGTTTCACTAATTCAAGGATTGGGTTAAATGCAGAGACCAAATTTCCCTCCACTCAAAAAGATATATATATAAATATATATATATATATAATATAGTATATATATATATATAATCAAAACCATCTCAAATGAGAAACTCTAATATCAGACCATAATCAAATCCATCTCAAATGAGAAACTCTTATCAGGCCCTCTGCCTGAAAGCAGAGTCTGAGGCATGCTGAGAGTGATGACTAATTATGACCCTTTTCAAGTTTTAACACATACACTACTCACAAAAAGTCGGGGATATTCGGCTTTCGGGTGAAATTTCAGGATGAAGCTAAATTCCACTATAACCTTTACAGGTGAACTTAATGTGACCTTCTCTAAACTTTTGAATGCGCATGTCCAACAGTTCAATGTTTCACTACTTTCTGTACTCAGGGTTCCTACACATTTTCCATTTCAAAATTCCATACTTTTTCCATACTCAAATTTTCAAACATCTCGGTAGATTTTTCTGACCATATTCTAGACATTGTCAATGGAGTGTTCTACTAATGTAGCATTGTGAGGAGCTGTATAATAATGTTTATTGTTAACTTGTTAGCCCTCAGAAAACACTTGCCCATTGTTGGATACTTTTCATTGGGGAAGTGCTGTGTTGGAAGGTGCACTCACATTTTTAGTTCTCTGTAGACCAGTAGAAAAACCAGTTCTCTGTAGATACAGCATAGCCTACATATGTTGGAGACTAGTGCACTGCTGGCAGAGGCCTCAGAAATTACTGTAAACAGTATTATTTGTTTGCAATAACAGTTTATCAGATAATGCAGTATCCAAGTCTTGGTAACTTTTACAAAATCAAAAAAGTCTACCAGTGTTTTAGCCGAAAATAGCAGAGCTATGCAAACATACCAGTGCACAAGGGTGTAGAGCACGTGCATAGAACAGGGGTTCTCGATTTGGTACCAGGGTCCCCTTGTGGGAGAGATTTTTTCTGAGGACCCCCATTCAATTGTATCTTGATGATGTGGACTGACAGTTAAAGGAATTATCCGGAGTAAAATGCACTTTAGATCAATTTACGGATGATTGGGAGTAGATACGTTGAGTTGACATCAAAATCATGTCATTCGGATGTGTTTTGAGAAAGTTCGATTGTACCGTTTTCAGTCAAAACTCTTTAGCCTGGAAGTGACCAGGGCATGTCATTAAGCTGCTACAAAACACTATTTTAATACCTCTTCTACAGTTCCAAACATTGCACTTACGTGGTAGTGAGTAGAGGGTCCCTAAAGCCAAACCGAAGTATCCCAAGGTCTTTATGTGGTCGGATAGAGAGTCCAGAATGAATTTCATCAAGCCAGTACCTTTCCGGAAATGTTGCTGCTGCAGCTCCCATCTTTAGGGGAAAGTCCGTAGGAGTCGAGGAGTCAACCAATAGGAATGGTTCATTATGACCTGAGTGAAGAGATTAGTACTGTAGATGCAATAGTCTGGAAACACAAATATTTCTCCATACCCTTGTTTCTTTTTTCCATACTTATCCAGACCTGAATTACTAAAATCAAATTCCATACTTTTCCAGGTTTTCCATACTGCGTAGGAACCATGTGTACTGAAACATTAAATTTCACCCGAAAGCCAGATATCCCTAACTTTTTGTGAGTAGTGTATCTAACGCCAAACCATGAGCATCAAATGCTTCAACCCTGAAAGCTGGTGTGGTGTGGTGTGCTGAGTCTGTGATTAGGCCTAGTTCTAGGGCCCCATACTCTTAAGCTGGTGTGCTGAGCCTGTGATTAGGCCTAGTTCTAGGGCCCCATACTCTTAAGATGGTGTGGTGTGCTGGGCCTATGGTTAGGCCTAGTTCTAGGGCCCCATACTGTTAAGCTGGTGTGGTGTGCTGGGCCTATGGTTAGGCCTAGTTCTAGGGCCCCATACTCTTAAACTGGTGTGGTGAGCCTATCATTAGGCCTAGTCCTAGGGTCCCGTACTCTTAAGGGTCATCAGATGGTGAGGAATAAATGAGTATTTGTATTCAGGACCAGCTCCCCCCTCCTTGTGCAGGTATAGCGTCCAGTGTCGGTACCGTCCGTCCGTCGGTCAGATGTAAGGCTCAGCGTTAGATGCGTTAGATCCGTCCTTACGTAGGCTTCACTCGAACCTGTGATACAGGTGGAATTCAGTCTTGGACTCACTTGAGTTTAGTCTGTCTGAACACTCACAGAAATGACTCTCTGGGGGTCAATGACTCTCAGAAAAGACGGCTCTCTGGGGGTCAATGACTCTGAGAACAGACGGCTCTTGCTTGCCTCAGCAGGGTTGTTTTTAATGGGATTTGTCTGTTTTCTTCTTCTGCCTCATGAGAACAGCGCTGTCTCTACGCTGTCAGTGGTGTTGTTTTGCACAGGGATGCTACTGCTCCGCACCACGCCGTCTCCTGTCCTCGCCTGCTGAAAATAGAGATGCGCCGCTTCTCCCAGGTCCTGCCACCCCCATCTGAAGGACATCAGTGGGAAGGCAGAGCGCTCTTTGTTTGTGTCGCTACACGCTACCACAGCCACGTAAAGCACGGGGACCTGAGGAGCCAAGCAGTTCTGTTTCAGCTGTTTATATTTGTGCTGGTGAACCAGCTGTTTCTGCTTATGCCAACATTGTATCTGTTCAAACAATGTGTGTGAGTGTGTTTTGTTTTAAATTCAGTTCTTGAGTTGTGATGACTTGTACATACTGGTAATTGGTTGTGGTTAATAAACTGCAATGCTTTATGCTGTGTCACTGGAACTCCTTCTTCTTCTCTAAGTCACATCCCCGATGTCCCTTAAACACAGCAGCTTCACCACACTGGGCCTGCACATCCCCTCCAACAGCAGCTTCACCACACTGGGCCTGCACATCCCCTAAAGTGGCGTAGCTTATATAGGCAGTGTTGTAGAACTGTTTGGATGTACATAGAAGTTGGTTCAATATTGCAAACAACTCACCTAGATTATACATCTATATTATATTTTACCATGTCTGCTCGCGGACCACCAGTGGTCCCCGGATCACACTTTGAGAAATGCTGCTCTACACACCCCACCCCACAGCACTCCACCCCCCCCCCCCCTCAGCTCCTGAATCATTTAGTTCCTGCAGTATGGCCGATTAGGTGCACAATAAGAACCCAGGGCTTTTCCTCAGAGTATAGCCAACTTCCTGAGAGAGCCCCATCTGGACTTGTTACTGGTCTAGGGATTGGCTCAGAGCATACCCTCCTACCTATACCCAACATCCTGAGAGAAATTGCACCACTGTAGGCCTACTACCAGAACGGCTCCATGCAGTGTTGCTAATCATGCAGAAAGATGCAGACAATCCAATTCAATTCAATTCCTTCCTTTATTGATGAGCAACAGACCAACTGACATTCTCCACTATAACACATAAATGTGCATATGGTATTGTGTTGGGTGTCTGTATAAGTCAGTAATGATCTGGGGTGAGGGCTGGTGGTGTTTGGTGTCTGTATCAGTAATGATCTGGGGTGAGGGCTAGTGGTGTTTGGTGTCTGTATCAGTCAGTAATGATCTGGGGTGAGGGCTAGTGGTGTTTGGTGTCTGTATCAGTCAGTACTGATCTGGGGTGAGGGCTGGTGGTGTTTGGTGTCTGTATCAGTAATGATCTGGGGTGAGGGCTAGTGGTGTTTGGTGTCTGTATCAGTCAGTAATGATCTGGGGTGAGGGCTAGTGGTGTTTGGTGTCTGTATCAGTCAGTAATGATCTGGGGTGAGGGCTAGTGGTGTTTGGTGTCTGTATCAGTCAGTACTGATCTGGGGTGAGGGCTGGTGGTGTCTGTATCAGTCAGTGCTGATCTGGGGTGAGGGCTAGTGGTGTTTGGTATCAGTCAGTACTGATCTGGGGTGAGGGCTAGTGGTGTTTGGTGTCTGTATCAGTCAGTACTGATCTGGGGTGAGGGCTGGTGATGGGCCCAAAGGGGGGACAGAGGTAAGTCATCTGAGGGTCGGCAGAAGAAATATGTGGTGGTCATCTTCTCAAGCCAAGGTATGGACCACACTTGGAAGTTACAGAGGAAGGTCTGAAAAAGACACACACACACACGTTAATACCCACACTGAGATACCGGGCCTGTGGGTTCCCAGTGTTGGACCTGAGCACTGACACATTCAGGAACCAACAGCCATCATTCACACAATAACAAACACAAGAGCCAACAGCCATCATTCACACAATAACTAACACAAGAGCCAACAGCCATCATTCACATAACTAACACAAGAGCCAACAGCCATCATTCACACAATAACTAACACAAAAGCCAACAGCCATCATTCACACAATAACTAACACAAGAGCCAACACAATACAGCACAAGCAGTTCACACAGTATAACAGCATGCAACAACATCACTTGGTTGAAATGTGAACACTTAAAAGAGCGCTGCCAGGCAGCTACAGTGCTGCACTCTGGGGGCATGTTCATGGGGCAGCTACAGTGCTGCACTCTGGGGGCATGTTCATGGGGCAGCTACAGCGCTGCACTCTGGGGGCATGAACATGGGGCATCTACAGCGCTGCACTCTGGGGGCATGAACATGGGGCAGCTACAGCGCTGCACTCTGGGGGCATGAACATGGGGCAGCTACAGTGCTACACTCTGGGGTTATAAACATGGGGCAGCTACAGTGCTGCACTCTGGGGGCATGAACATGGGGCAGCTACAGCGCTGCACTCTGGGGGCATGAACATGGGGCAGCTACAGTGCTACACTCTGGGGTTATAAACATGGGGCAGCTACAGCGCTACACTCTGGGGGCATGTTCATGGGGCAGCTACAGCGCTACACTCTGGGGGCATGAACATGGGGCAGCTACAGCGCTACACTCTGGGGGCATTAACATGAGGCAGCTACAGCACTACACTCTGGGGGCATGTTTATGGGGCAGCTACAGTGCTACACTCTGGGGGCATGAACATGGGGCAGTTACAGTGCTACACTCTGGGGGCATGTTCATGAGCCTCCATGTGACCCCCCCCCATCTATCAGAAAAATTGCCGGTAATCTCCTTTAATCAGAGATGCAGCCACACAGTGTACGTGCGACAGCTCACACAATTACCAAAACAAACCAAAGCAAAACCAAAACTAAACTCACGCTAGCAAAGGGTTTAAAAAAAAAAAAAATGCCGCTCCCTGTGCAACATCTAGTCACCTCATTAGTCTACTAATCTTGCTTCATCTTTTCCTTTCTCACTGATGCACAGCAGATAGAGGAGCATGCAAGCCTTGGAGGAGCATACAGCAGGTGCTATTTTGCAGAACAACTTCAGAGTTAACAGAATAGAAACTCTGCTTGCTCCATGGTACATCTGGTTTATGTCAGAGTGTACCGTGGAGCAAGCAGTGTTTCTCTGTTACACTGAACCCATTCTCATTGATCCTCGTGTCTCCCTTTCTCACTGCCACTCATAGTAACTTAAAAGTTCCGTATCAGTGTACTAAGCACACTTTTCTCACTCATCATCAACATCAACTCTATCTGTTCCACCAATCATATCCTATCCATCAGTTCCACGGTTCCTCTTGTTCTATCAGTTCCACGGTTCCTCTTGTTCTATCAGTTCCACTACTCTAATCCACTACTCTAGTCCACTACTCTAGTCCCACTAGTCCACTACTCTAGTCCCACTAGTCCACTACTCTAGTCCACTACACTAGTCCCACTAGTCCACTACTCTAGTCCATTAGCAGTGAAGTCCACTATTCTAGTCCACTACTCTAGTCCCACTAGTCCACTACTCTAATCCACTACTCTAGTCCACTACTCTAGTCCCACTAGTCCACTACTCTAATCCATTAGCAGTGAAGTCCACTATTCTAGTCCACTACTCTAGTCCACTACTCTAGTCCCACTAGTCCACTACTCTAGTCCACTACTCTGGTCCCACTAGTCCACTACTCTAGTCCACTATTCTACTCCATTAGCAGTGAAGTCCACTACTCTGCACCAGACGCACCTGCTGAAGCTGCCCCTTGGGCTGGAACCTGCAGTTGGCCAGGTCAGTGTCCGGGCTTGACTTCCGGCATACGGTGCGTGAGATCTCCACCTCCAGGAAATATTTAATCCCCTTCACAACCTGCCAGGACACAAGGAGGATGTATGGTGATGCATAGTGATGTATTGTGATGCATAGTGATGTATTGTGATGCATAGTGATGTATTGTGATGCATAGTGATGAATGGTGATGCCGATTCAGATAGTACTGTCTGTCACAATGGCTGTACAGACTACTTAAGTGAAAATCAAACCCACATAGACAGGGTCTGCTATGGTCATGCTAACACTGCTAAGTGACCCAGCAATGTATGCACTTGGGATCTTGCCCTTGTGGTATTAAATTAGCAAATAAGTTTGTCTGAGTTATTAAATTAGCTTTGTAATGTGCGCGTTGCCCTTTATTTAGAGTGGGGTCCTCAGGCTCCCATCTGACCTGTCTCTGAGCGCTGTCTATGGCGGAGGCCTTGAAGAGAAACGCGTCGTTGGACTGGTTGTTGAAGGCATTGGTGCCCGACAGCACGGCCTTCTGCACCCCTGGGTCATTCTCGCTGATGTTACGAAGAGCTCCCGGACCAGGCCCTTTAACTGTGAATTTATCTAAGAAACAAAAAACAGAGATGTAAGAAAATATTAGAAAATATTATCGAATTAATTATTTCAAACACACTGAATGTCTACCTATATGACTAGGCTATCTGATGGCAATTACAGATCATCATTCATTTAGTGTTGAGATGTTGTTCATTGAATGAGATACAATAAGATCCAAATAGCGGGGATAGCCAGAACAGATGAAACACGTTTTAATTAAACGTAATCTACAGAGAGATCGTATCACACTGAAAGCTCATATTTTGTCACTAGCAAATAGCCTATAACGGTCCTTTGTCAAATACAGTTGCATTATCAGCCCTGACCAAAACCGGAATTATTTATGCAAAAGTGGAACGTGCTTAATGTTTCATGAAACAGCATGAGAGAGCATGAACCATACTGTTTCTCCCGTTTTGTATTTGCCAAATTTGACAACAGTCTACATTCAAAGCATAGCCTACTTCCAGGCGCACAGGAACATATTTTTGCCAGGGGTGCTGATTAACAAAATAATCATGGATGTCCGACAATTCCTACCCTAGCCTAGCATATTCTATAGTTTGAAGGTTTCAGGACGCCAAGAGTTGTTCAGAGCAAATGATATTACTGAGAACGAGGGCAGGGACACAGACACAGATCTCAATGCACACAGGGCAGATCAAAAAGACACACACACACACACACTACACCAACAGGGGAGGTCCAGCCCCCCACACAAAAAGGAACACACATGAGGGGAAACTAAAAGGGAAACATGTTACACTAAAGACACTAACTTCACACTTATAACTTAACAGAAAACACCATAAACCCCCCAAATGTTCGCTCTCGTATCCCAGCATGCTTTTCGCGGGAGAACGCTAATACTGTCTTTCTGCGCCGACGCTACAATATGATTCGAATTTAGACAGATAAATACGCCATTTCACCGCCGTGTATGAGTAGGTCTAAGAGTGAGAAGTTTTATAATGCCCTGGGCAGCCACATTCCACTGCAACTATGCGCAGCACTTGCCACTCCGACTCATCAATAAAAACTGTGCGCGCACACACCAGTCCCATAGAAGCGCACTTGACTTTACATCATTAACCTATTTCAGTAGGTTATATAGCCAGAGAATGTCCGTAGACGGGCTCTGATATAGCCTAGTCTAAGATAAATTCCTTTTCTGACTTCTTTCTCTTAATCGCCATGGCATTTAGAGTAAAGAATAACGTTCGCGAACCGTTCTGGTTTTGTTGCCAGCATAAAAACAAGCTTACCATCGGCCTATCCGCAAATTAACACAAGGGATGAATTGAACGATGACGAAGTCGGACATATAGGCATAGTTCATATTGGAAAAAAAGTTATACAATTTGGAACTCTAGCTTTTCCCCACCGCAGTCTTTTAATGCCATCTAATCATAACGTGCGCAGTCTGTGCTATAGGCTACTTAAGCCCAAATCACACCCAAGATTCGCAACGAGATGAGCAGCAACTTGATGCAACATTCTAAAACCTTGCAACTGTGACCAGACATGTGAATGCTTTGCGACGGCTTGTAACGACGTGCAACATCTAATTCACACTGCTGTAACCTCCTTTCTGTAACGGTTTCGTGTCATTGCGAATCTTTAAACAGACGATCTGACGGGTTTTAGAACATTAAATACAACCCGAAACTAAAAAACAGACCAGGCCTCAACTGGAGACCGGCCTTTAACCCAAACCTGTAGCCACGCCAGGCGTTTAAAAGAGACAGGCGTCTCTTAGGGACTCGGCGATTATTTGAAGTTTTACGGTATCATATTAATGATCTTAGAATTCACTCATCATTATTACATTACATTAGGCTAACGCATTTATCATCTTTCCTGAAAGTTAGACACCAGAGGGGTATTTCACAAAACCTAGATAAGGGATTAAGCTTGGATTTTTAGGTTATCCTGGATGAATTTAGCCTTGACTTGGTTTCACAAAAGAGATGGCCCATAAATTACCATGGGGATTTATTCTCTGCACCTAGCCTGGTCCCGACCAGGCTCACAGCCAAGCTAAGTTAATTCTAATGGTAATTATGTCGTGTTATTGGTTCAGCTAGCTGTCATTCACATCAGACCTCCGTGCTAATTTTTAAGGAGCTTTATTCCATTTATAAACTATTTGCTAAATGTATTTGCTCGCAAAACAAAACAGATTGTCTGCCTACTATCATATAGTTATTATTTTAATTGTGATAGCCTTATAATTATTAACATAGGCCTTGGTACTCTTTGTTTGCTTATGTTATTGATAGGCGTTTGATGAATAGCCTACTGTAGTTGATTGGAAGTGGAGGGGCAAGTTCTTGGAGGTATTTTCAACTATAATATTAAGGTACATCATACTATGTGCATCTTTGCAGAGGCAAGCGCTTTCTTAATGACGTTGCGTGCCGAGACAAGAAAGCACTCACACGTGGGTGCATACGTAAATTTGCACAAAAATTTGCAGTTGGTCTACCACGCCTACTCCCGCTGTTTTTATAGACATAGCCATGATTCCCCATTCCAAAAAGTACAACTTTACTTCATTGTTAGTCTTTATCAAAAGCGGTTGTTCACTTTGTGTGAATGATGCTATTTTCCGCGTCTTTTTTATTCCAACCGTGGGCATTTTGGAGCAGAAACGAGAACGCGCACACATCCTGAATTACTTACACCTGGCTTGACATAGTTGCTCCTACTCATCTTGGATTGGCGTTAGTGAAACGAGTTTAGCTAGGATGACCAGACCACGCTATGTCAAACCTCGCTTTCTCACTTATCTTGGATGTCTTAATTCTGCCTTTGTGAAATACCCCTCAGATCATCAGTTGATTGTTTTGGCAGCTAGGATTTTGGAACACGTTTTAAAGCAAACAAAACGCAGCAGCCTAAACTACTGTGAAGTGTAATGTTCCTGTCAGGTCACTAGGCTATACATCCACATATTTAGAAATACACCATTAAATCACATTTGTGATGCCAAAGGACACACAAAAACAACTTTGCAAAGTTTGCCGTGACTGACTTACCCAGTGAACACAAAGCAGCCGAGATGCAGAGACAGAGCAGATACCAGGCCTCCATGTCACAGAACGCCTTCTCGACTCTGCAAGTTGATTTCCTGTGAGTCAACACTTTAAAACCACCTTGGTCTAGTGCTGCAAGGCAGGGCTGGCCTTGCAACGACGTTTAACTCACGCCATAATCTATTAGCCAACTAACCTCCGAACTTCTGAAAGTTGTCCTAACGACCTGACACATTTTCCAACATCAGTAGGTCATCATGCATCAAACACCGAGCCCTATCCTATATAGGCTATAATTAGGCCTTTCTGGCGAGTCATGTTAGGTATCGAATAGCCTAGGCCTACTTTATATAATTATTCCTAGCCTATATTTTAAAATTAGCATAGTCTACATATCCTTTTCATGGTTTCCAAAACCAGGCAATTCTTGAAATCAACCACCAAGAAGGAACTCTTTCAAAAACACAAGACGTTTTTCAAATGAGGCACTTTGAAGGCAGAGTAGACGCTGTTTCGGGTTTACACCACATCCTGTGTGAGTTCAAAAGAGACCACAACCCTTTCGTCACCATAGTCTCGTCTTCACTAGGTCTTTAGGGTATTCTTTAGGTATACCCTAAAGAAGCTTCCATATGCTCGATATCAGTAGGGCCTATCACCAGTGTATTAAAATACATGTAATGCAATGGAACAATTAACTGCACCTGAAATTATGTGCTAACGTTTATGATAGTTTGATACTGACTTGGGATATATTTGCTACATCCATAGGTTATAGGTTCTGCTCGTAGGCTATAAAGTGGCATAACTGCAAATTAGCACAGTATTAATACACTGCAAATATTTATATCTCATTTATAAACCACCTTCTGTAAACCAACTGCATACTACACTGCACTATATTTTTTGTCCTGCCTATATTCACCACCTGTCTATACTTTCACATTGCACTTTTCTGCTTTTTTGGACTTCAGGTTAGACGCAAACTGCATTTCGTTGGCTTGTACTTGTACTCTGCACAATGATAATAAAGATGAATCTAATCTAATGCTGCAAATACAGTTTCATGTGGCAGTGGCGCACCAGTCACTGCTAGTACTGCTCGTGACCGGCAGGGGGGCTCACGAGACTTTGTTTAGTTCGTGTGATTGCGCTTGCATGCGCTCGCTCCCTGGGGGCAATTGCCGGTGTCAGATCTGAAATTCAGAAGTTCTCAATTATTTAACAATGCGAGACAACGGAGAGGAAAGGCGCCCCTGCGCGAGTGCCCTACATGATCGGTTAGGAAGAGGCATTTTAATCCAAACGTCCAAAATAGTCATGCTTTGCTCGTAGACTCTCGTTCTCTAACTGGATGAAATATCAAATGACATGGGCGTTTAGTTCAGTTTAGGTCTTTTTTGGCTT
>NC_063206.1:2102139-2107139 GCF_017589495.1 Alosa alosa | reverse complement strand
TAAGAATGTTTTTTTAAACAATAATGGGGTGTTTTCAGATTATTTAGTTTGTGATAGAATTGTTGTATAATTAAGCAATATAGCACGAGTAGTTTGTGGTAGAATTGTTGTATAATTAAGCAATATAGCACGAGTAGTTTGTGGTAGAATTGTTGTATAATTAAGCAATATAGCACGAGTGAGAGTGCGGCCGAACAACACCCGTGGGAATATCCATGACCAACCCCACTCTCACTCGTGCTATATTGCTTAAGTATCTCTCTTCTGTGGTTTTTATATGTATACCTTCACAGAGTGGAATAGTTGTGTGATATTAGAAATGCCTCCAGACTGTAGCACTGTGTGCGTGGCTACCTGATATTAGAAATGCCCCCAGACTATCTGCGTGGCTACCTGATATTAGAAATGTCCCCAGACTGTAGCACTGTGTGCATGGCTCCTCTAGCAGTTAACTGCAGCAACTCAAGCTAGGTACCAGCGATCATATTTTTTTCGTACTGACAGTATTCTGTGACCTTGAGAAACAGAGAACAGAAATTCCCAGAATTTCAGTAACCGTATGTGTGTATGCCCTTGTGTGAATGTTTGTTCACCAATAACTACCCTTACAAAAAAAAAATTACAGTAGTAACACTATCATTTCTATAGTAGTTCTAGTTGTGTAAATACTTCCATAATATACCTCTGTTATATCCTAGCCCTCTTTAGTGTTGCTATAGTACAGTCTTATAGCCCTCTTTAGTGTTGCTATAGCACAGTCTTATAGTACTTCCCGATGTCCCAAAATACTATTTAATTCCTATAGTATTCCTATAAGATTATTTTGTCTGATTTCTGTATAAGATTACTATAGTTCTATTTCATCAGGGTAGGCCTACCTCTTATATCTTACATTTGCTGTAAACGCAAAGCAAAAGTAAAGCCAACTTAGCCAAGGGAAAACAGGAAAAAACAGTTTGGAAACAGTCGCCTTTGTTTATTATTTTGAATATGTTAGATCTATAAAAGATCTGTCAAGGTAAGTGACCGTGACAGTCCTCCTCAAGACTGCCAGTCAGGTCTGTGTTTTCAGATGTTCAAGTCATGGAGGACACATGTGGCATCTGTAATCATCAGTTTGATGCTGTTGTAGCAGTTTGGTCTGAGAATACTGTAGATGCAGAGAGAGGGAAGAGAGGACAGGCAGGGGAGAGGGGCAGGAGATTGCAGCGCAATCATTTCTCCAATAACGGCCCACTTTGTGTAGAGAGCCCCAAACGTTGTGAGGAAAAATGGAATCCAAATTATGTTCTTTTCCCAGTGTCCCCTGTCAATGGATTACCTTGTCATGAGCTCTCTCTCTGCCTGGTAACACGCGCTGATTGAAGCCTAACTAGCTCCACCTGTCCCTGCTCTGCTCTGCTCTAATTACTCTGCCAGCTGCGCTGCATTACCCACTAACCTCTCCCAGTATTTAAAGCCCTGTCTTTCAGCTCTCCTTTGTCAGATCGTCTGCAAACCGCACCAGTTACCTGCCTGTCTTGAAGCGACTCTGACTCTTTGCCTGTGAACCCAGACCAGCTCGACTACTTCTTTGATCTCCAGCCCGGTAATCTTGACCTGCCTTCCGTCTCTCTTCTCTGAATACAGCCTAGCCCCCGACTGTACTGCTGCTTAGTTTCAATTGCTGTTGTGTGTGTGTTTCCCCAGGACTTCCCGGATCATCCAGCTCCTGCCATTGCTGCTTTCGGCTATTGGGGAACACACACCGCCTGAAACTCTTGGAACTCCGGAACCCTGAAACCCCTGTAACCCCAACCCTTAAATAAACTTTCTAACGTGACGCTTTTGTGGTCCTCGTCCTGTTTGGTGTCTGACATACCTGTCACCACTGAAAGCACTCTCTCTTTCACACACACACACACAATAGATGAGAAAGAGACAGAGAATTACACACACTCAATACTCTTACACACAACACCAAAAGGCTAAAACACATTCATATGAAACATGAAGCAACACACACACACACACTAACTCTCTCTCTCTCTCTGTCTGTCTGTCATCTCATCTTCAGTTGCTTTAGGCGCAACAGATATTTGAACAGCACCCTCTCATTCCTCTAAGGACTCCCTGATATTTGTGTAAAGAAGTGTGTGTGTGTGTGTGTGTGTGTGTTCGTGCGTGTGTCTGTGTGTGTGTCTGTGAGCTTCATGTATGTAATTCTGTGTGTTGTGTGTGTAATGGGAGGACACTTGGCAGATGGGGACTAAAGCAGCTGTGTGTGTCTGTGTGTGTGTGTGGACTAAAACAGCTGTGTGTGTGGGGGGGGGACTAAAGCAGCTATGTGTGTTTCCATGTGATGCCCACATCTGCCCCTGAGGCCAGCCTGAAAACCCAAGCACATGACAACAACAATAAACACATCTGATAAATAAATAATAACATTACAAGCAGTACATACTCACGCTGACCTACAAACAGCGGTGGCCAAAGAAGCATAACAGAGGGGATGAAACCTGGAAACCACCTGAAACATGACCTGCTAACATTACTGTACACCTGAAACATAACCTGCTAACATTACTGTACACCTGAAACATGACCTGCTAACATACTGTACGCCGAACATAACATAACTGTACACCTGAAACATGACCTGCTAACATTAACTGTACACCTGAAACATGACCTGCTAACATTACTGTACACCTGAAACATGACCTGCTAACATTACTGTACCTGAAACATGACCTGCTACATTACTGTACACCTGAAACCTGAACATACATGACCTGCTAACATTACTGTACACCTGAAACATGACCTGCTAACATTACTGTACACCTGAAACATAACATTACTGTACACCTGAAACATAACCTGCTAACATACTGGCTACACGCCGAACATAACATAGCTTTGTACCTGAAACATGACCTGCTAACACATTACTGTACACCTGAAACCTCTTGTTACTGTACCTGAAACATAATCTGCTAACATAAGGGAATAGAATAGAGATATAATGCTAAAATAGAGCATGACCTGCTAACATTACTGTGCTTTAACATTACTGTCATTGACCTCAACATACTGGTCGAACTTATAACATAACTGTACACCTGTTGCTAACAAGTGTTCTGTGCCAGTAACATAAGTAGGAATAGATTTCATTCATTTGTCACAGGTCAAGCGTATATATTTATTTCAAATATAAAAAATAAATGAATACATTTAAAAATAATAAATAATTTAAGTTCCAGTGTTACCTAAAATAAATAAAGAAACACATAACATAATTAGCAGCATACATAGACATACAGTCATACCCAGTCATTGTAAAACAAATATGAACACCCAGTCATTGCATAAAACCAGTATGAATATTCATCTGCAGTCATGCATACTGTACATCTGAAACATAACCTGCCAACATAGGGTGCAGGCCTATATCTGAACATAATCTACTTTAGTCAGTGAAGATGTACCTAAGAACATTACTGTACACCTGAAATATAACCTGTTAACATTACTGTACATCTGAAACATAGCTAACACAACATACTGTACATCTGAAACATAACCTGCTAACATACTGTACATCTAAAACATAATCTGATTTACGCCCGAGGTTTGCCGAGTTGGTTGAATGCAATGTCCTGAAGTGGCTCCATAGCTGGTCATTCGAGCCATTAAAGCACAATGTTATCTAAATACAGCAGGCTAATCCCTGTGCCTGAGCAAGCAGCCATGCCTAGAACTAACACTCTCTCTCTCTCTCCCTCCCTCTATCTCTCTCTCTTTCCCTCTCTCTCTCTCTCCCTCCCTCTCTCTCTCTCTCTTTCCCTCTCTCTCTCTCTCTCTCCCTCCCTCTCTCTCTCTCTCTTTCCCTCTCTCTCTCTCTCTGTCTGTCTGTCATCTCATCTTCAGTTGCTTTAGGCGCAACAGATATTTGAACAGCACCCTCTCATTCCTCTAAGGACTCCCTGATATTTGTGTAAAGAAGTGTGTGTGTGTGTGTGTGTGTGTGTGTTCGTGCGTGTGTCTGTGTGTGTGTCTGTGAGCTTCATGTATGTAATTCTGTGTGTTGTGTGTGTAATGGGAGGACACTTGGCAGATGGGGACTAAAGCAGCTGTGTGTGTCTGTGTGTGTGTGTGGACTAAAACAGCTGTGTGTGTGGGGGGGGGACTAAAGCAGCTATGTGTGTTTCCATGTGATGCCCACATCTGCCCCTGAGGCCAGCCTGAAAACCCAAGCACATGACAACAACAATAAACACATCTGATAAATAAATAATAACATTACAACGCGTACATACTCCACGCTGACACAAACAGCGGTGGCCAAGGCGCAACAGAGGGGATGAAACCTGAAACCACCTGAAACATGACCTGCTAACATTACTGTACACCTGAAACATAACCTGCTAACATTACTGTACACCTGAAACATGACCTGCTAACATACTGTACATCGGAAACATAACATAACTGTACACCTGAAACATGACCTGCTAACATTACTGTACCTGAAACATGACCTGCTAACATTACTGTACACCTGAAACATGACCTGCTAACATTACTGTACCTGAAACATGACCTGCTAACATTACTGTACACCTGAAACATGACCTGCTAACATACTGTACATCGGAAACATAACATAACTGTACACCTGAAACATGACCTGCTAACATTACTGTACACCTGAAACATAACATTACTGTACACCTGAAACATAATCTGCTAACATAAGAATAGAATAGAATATAATAAAATAGATCCGATCTTTATTGTCATTGTCACAGGTACAACGTGTTCACAAGTGTTCACCAGTGTTGATTTCATTCATTGAGTCTATATATAAAAAATAAATATGAATACATTTAAAAAATAATAAATAATTTAAGTTCCAGTGTTACCTAAAAATAAATAGAAACACATAACATAATTAGCAGCATACATAGACATACAGTCATACCCAGTCATTGCTTAAACAAATATGAACACCCAGT
>NC_063206.1:2092139-2097139 GCF_017589495.1 Alosa alosa | reverse complement strand
AACTACCAAAAATGAGGGCAAAGATAGCAGAGTAGCCAGAGTTATTAAAAACATTGTACCATGGTTGATACTGTAGTATACAATCAACAATTTTGAAGCATAGCAGGTGTCCATGTAAGCATCGAAAGAGCAACCCATTTCTATTATTGTAACGGCTTTGGTGTGTTCATTAATTACAACTATGTCAGGTGTATTTGGTAAGTTATTCATGGCAGTTTCCAATGTAGCGCACTGTTTGTGTGGGGAGGAGAACCAGTCTGTCTTGATCTCTTCGTTGTGATGGATTGCAGTAAAGTTGGCATTGTCACGGAACTCCTTCACTGACAGTGCAACGATACGGTCGTGGCACGCGATGTACAGTCCTTTGTAGGCAGCGCAGCCATTAAGGATGTGCACGATCGTCTCCCTTTGCCGGCTGTGATGTTGCAGATAGAACGGCTCATGTGCGGATGGAAACCATGTTGCTAAGTTGGACTTTGGTAGTACCTGAAGACGAGCTTTTATTGTTAATCTGTGGATGTCATCTTGTATGGCTATGGTTATCAGAACAGTTTGTGATACACTATGGTCGACACAGTGCAGGCAGGCCAGTTGTAGGCGTAGACCTGTCCAGAGCTGAATCATGCGCGAATGTAAGTAATTTGCAGAGGTCATTCAGGTCCAGCCAGTCCGAGCGCACGCCGAAGCCTGGTGTGTTGGTGTCCAGTTTTCCATTGGGTTTTCTTCTGAACCCAAGGAAGCTGGCGTCATCTGATGTAGATAGAGGGCCTTGCGTTTCCTCAGATATAATGTGCTGTACCCTGCCCCACACACACACACACACACACATACACACATACACATACACACACACACGCGCACACACATGCACACACACACCTGCCCAGTTTCACACATTAAAGACATCATGCAGCCAAAGATTAGTTAGAAGCTACCTGCGTCAGTTCAGCCTGCACTGCACTGCACAAGCCAAAACAAACACGTGTGCTGGCAGCTGTATAAACTTGCTTTAATGATTTACAACGCTTCATTTGTTTGCTGTTTCATTTGGTCTCGTGTTGCCACAGTGACATGTCTTGCAATGCTTTTCCTCAGATGATGGCGCTGCAACAGTATCTCTTAAAAGCAGTGTATCATCATGGCAGAAAGAATGCTTTATTTTCATCAGAAAGTGTGTGACAGACCTCTGGAAACTAAAAGCCAGTATGATCAAAACACTTGACAAACAAAGCTAGACCAAACAATTGAGTGGGAAGACTACATTTAATCAACGGCTTTGTGTGAAACACAGAGTGGAAGCGAAAGTGTGTGAGTCTGGAATGAGAGAACAGGAAACAAACAGGACGGGAGTTTTGGCACATACCACCCTAGAACTCATAGAAAATGAAAGCGCATTGAAACATATTTACAGATTTTTTTACACGCCTGATACACAATCACATTTCTCTGACTTCTTCACCCTTCAAGAGAGAGTTCAAATCATCCTGCACACTCGTTTACTCGCCTATGGACAGACATGCTGGTGCAACACGACATGGTTTGGTGCAGGCGTGATGTTCCACAGCTGAGAATCAGCAAAGTTCTGCAAAGGCATTCCACTTTCATTGTGATGTCATAATGGTTCTTCTGAGCCCTCATGTCAAAAGCGCCGGTGAGCGGAGTTTCAAAAATACCACAAGGAGTCTTCATTCCTCTAATCACCAGAGCAGCGCGGCATGGTGACCAATTAGCTGACCTTAACACCTGAGTCCAGCAAAACCACACTTAAACAGGGTAGTCTTCTTGGATAGATATCATTTCTATGCTCACCTGTAGCTCACACTGTGTTGGTTTAGACCTTATTGATAATCCCAAGATCTCAGAGAGAACAGGGACGGAAACTGCAGCCAGAAGTGTGTGGGAGTCCAGTTCACCCCAAAAACACACTGTCACATAAATGTATAAAACTTGAAAGAATACTCATCAGGGTTAAGCCCAGTTGTGTGTGTCTCTGTGCAGAGTGTGTGTGACGCCAGGTTAGTGGAACCCCAGAGTATGTGTGTGTGACGCCCAGGTTAGTGGAACCCCAAAGTGTGTGTGTGACGCCAGGTTAGTGGAACCCCACGGTCTCTGTGCAGAGTGTGTGTGTGTGACGCACAGGTTAGTGGAACCCCAGAGTGTGTGTGTGTGAAGCCAGGTTAGTGGAACCCCACGGTCTCTGTGCAGAGTGTGTGTGTGAAGCCAGGTTAGTGGAACCCCACGGTCTCTGTGCAGAGTGTGTGTGAAGCCAGGTTAGTGGAACCCCACAGTCTCTGTGCAGAGTGTGTGTGTGTGACGCCCAGGTTAGTGGAACCCCAAAGTGTGTGTGTGACGCCAGGTTAGTGGAACCCCAAAGTGTGTGTGTGACGCCAGGTTAGTGGAACCCCAAAGTGTGTGTGTGACGCCAGGTTAGTGGAACCCTACTGTCTCTGTGCAGAGTGTGTGTGTGTGACGCCAGGTTAGTGGAACCCCACAGTCTCTGTGCAGAGTGTGTGTGTGTGACGCCAGGTTAGTGGAACCCCACAGTCTCTGTGCAGAGTGTGTGTGTGTGACGCCCAGGTTAGTGGAAGCCCACAGTGGAACCTCATCGGACAGCTGCAGTCCTGGGAATGACCCGCCACAAATCAGGCCCCAAACCACTCAGCATCAGCTGCTACTGAGATGAAATATCAAATATGTGTGTGTGTGTGTATATATATTGTCTGCATGTGTGTGTCTGTACACCTGTGTATTTTGTGTATGTGTGTGTGTGTGTGTGTATGCCCTTTATACTTAATATGCTGCAAACTGGATTTTACGCTTACCAAACACACACACCTGATGAGGGACAAGCCCAGTCCACAGGAGATTGATTGATTGTGTGTGTGTGTGTGTGTGTGCGTGTGTGTGTGTGTGTGTGTGTGTGTGTGTGTGTGTGTGAGTGTGTGTGTGTGATCGGCAACTCAACCCCATGGTGTGTATCAAAGAGAAGGCATCCTGTTTGCTTTGACTGACACATGTCATTCACCCAACAGCCTATCATGTTAAATCCAGGAGTAAGAAGCCCTTGACAGCTTATTGTGTCCAATGGCAGGGATCTATGGATGTGCTGGGGTGTGTGTGTGTGTGTGTGTGTGTGTGTGTGTGTGTGTGTGTGTGTGTGTGTGTGTGTGTGTGTGTGTGTGTGTGTGTGTGTGTGTGTGTGTATGTATGTATGTATGTGTGTATGTATGTGTGTATGTGTGTATGTATGTGTGTGTGTGTGTGTGGGGGTTCAGAGCAAGGCTACAAGTGGTTGTTTTTGGAGAGGTACGCAATGAGAGCCACCGCCACTCCCACATAGATGCCGGTGCCGATGGTGATTGACAGCACAGCCAGGAAGAGGGCACGCCGCGAACTGGACGAGGCCTGGTGGAAATCACCCTTCGTCACCGCCTTAGTGGTCTGGGGGAGAGAGAGGGAGCGAGAGAGAGAGAGAGAGAGAGAGAGAAGGAGAGAGAGAGAGAGAAAGAGAGAGAGACTGGCATTAGTCAAAATGAATATTGCATATTCTACCAATAAAATATTTCTAATAGAGCTTAGTATTTCCAGGAAAGGCTATCTGAGTCCTGTAAAAGATAGAGGCGCTCAGGTGAGTCTGAGGGCCAGATGTTACGCACATTTGCACCGCGAAGCGTTATCAGCCATGGACACACCGCAGATTGTGAACGCTGTCAGACCCAAGTTTCACCAGATTTATCAATCGTTCAATCCTTAGTATAAACTGCGCCTTTCTCCGCCCATAAACACAATACAGCGCCTACATACAAGCGCAGTTGAGTAAGGGATAGACTAATGCCCGATGAGGTGTCCATTATCAGAAATAAATGGACGACGCAGAGGCGTGGTTGCTTCCGCGAAGTCCATTTATTTCTGATAATGGACGCATCGAAGGGCATTATCCCATTTATACCATGGTCACTTACGAAATAAATAAACATGAGTGAGTCTGAGTCCTATAAGAGATAGAGGCGCTCAGGTGAGTCTCACACTCCGAGGAACCGAGAGGTGAGGACGCAGCACAAGGGGGCACTTTTCATCGCCGTGGCAATGACTTTGACCTCAGGCCAGTAAAGCAAGCTGAGGGAGGATTCCTGAGACGCAGGAAGATGGACATCAGAGCTCTGTCATCATATTTCATACTTCCCCTCCACACACACACACACACACACAGAAACACTGAAAGTAATTGTGGTGAATAATTACTTAATATTAATCTTAGACTGGCAAACTTCAGGAAAAACTCAGGAATCAAGTTTATTCTGTTACAAGCAGAGAGGGTACAAAAAAATGGTCTATGTAGGCCTAGCCCAGGCCTGGAAGGCCTAGGTTTGCCTGTAGCTAACTTCTCCTCTCTTCCGTTCTACATCCTTCTAGTCTTAGTCTAAGTCCAAGTCTAAATCTGACAAACATTGCAGTTTAGTTACTTTTGAAAGGGTTAAACAAAGGAGAATTTTGGCGCCAAAACAAGCCCACTTGGTTGGTTCTCCACTTGGTATCAGACACACCTACTCACACCTACTCACACCCACTTCCCACCTCTCTGAATAGCATGAGGAGAGATATCTTATATATCAGAAATATCACTTATAGAATGTTCCAAACATTCTCACAATCAAATCATTACAATCCTTGTACTGAGACTATCACAATGATACCAGACATGAATACATGTACATTTCATGACACATGGATACATTATATCAAGGTCACATCCTTTGTCCTGTGTGCCTGATAGCCCTTGAACCACCACATTAGCATTCCATTGGGGGGAGGGGTGTCTGTTTAAAACCAAGAAGGGCCACATGGCAATTCAATTATTATTCATTTTAACCGTAAAATTACTGCTATCAACACACACACACACACACATCATAATGACTAATATTGCTGGTGCAACACAGTGGTCTGTTTGTGGTGTGTTTATGTGTGTGTGTAATAGAAAGTTAAATATAAACATGAAA
>NC_063206.1:2077139-2082139 GCF_017589495.1 Alosa alosa | reverse complement strand
AGCCCAGCCCAGCCCAGCCCAACCCATCCCATCCCATGCCATCCCATCCCATCCCAACCCAGCCCGATCCGGCCCAACCCGAACCAACCCGATCCGACCGGTGTTAGTTGAGCCCAGAACCAGCAGTGTCTGGTGGAAGCCTGCAGTCACCCGTGGCAACCCAGATCTCTACAGAAGGCCAGAGAAGCAGGTCACTGAGAGGAGAGGAGGAGAGGGCTCAAACATCGAGAAGAACTACGAGAGCTACATTTACACAAATGTAAACAACGTGTCAGCGTGTCCGAGGGCCGTGTGTCCACCAGCCGTGCAAGGAAGGCATTTATTCGGGGCTTATGCCATATAAGGCCGACTCTCACACCGCCTCTGCTTGGGCATTATGTAAAGAGCTTAGGCATGTTTGTGTGGGGGCTGCTTTTAAAGCAGAGAAGCTGATTATCAGCACCAGCTTACCAAAAAACAGACTGATGCCGTTCACAGGCAACACACAGGGATGTTCAGGGGTGGGGGGTCATCCACCCACCCACACCATAGCGGACCATGGGTCTCACAGACACACACACACACACTCTCTCTCTCTCTCTCACTTTCTCTCACACTCGTGCATACACACACACACACACACACACACACACACACACACACACACACTCTCTCTTTCTCTCTCTCACTTTCTCTCACACTCGTGCACAAACACACACACACACACACACACACACACACACAGAGACACACTTCTCTCTCTCTCTCTCTCTCTCTCTCTCACTCGCGTACACACTCCCTCACACACACGTGGCCGGGATCCCTCAGTCCTTCACAGGATTACGTTAATGTCACATATCATTCAGCCCCGTCACGACATCTACAGTACATTCACAAACACATAGCACATTCACAAACACACACACACACACACACACACACACACACACACACACACAGCACATTCACAAACACACACACACAAATCGCACACACATTATTACACATTAATAATAATACACAGCACACAGCACATTTTATTACACACACACACACACACACACACACACACACACAGCACATTCACAAACACACACACACACACACACACACAACACATTCACAAACACACGGCATATTCGCAAACACACAGCATATTCAAAAGAATACAAACTTAGAGCCAACATCACAACATCCTCACAAATAAATGCACATATTTACAAGAATACAAACATACAACCCCACATACAAGAACCACATTCACAAACAGAGCACATTTTCTGAAGAATACAAACTTAGAGCCCCCAATCACAAGAAGCACATTCCCAAACAAGCCTCACTCCCATCTTCCACACAACACACACCGACAGCCCAAGTCACAGTTGCAATCACGCAGCTTTATACACAAGCAGAGCTCAAAGTCCATAGCCCCAGTCACGACACAACAGGTCAAGTGAGGGACTAGCCTTTTCTTGGGTGTCCAGTTGCGACAGAACAGAAACTAGCCTTTTATTGGGTGTCCAGTCGCGACAGAACAGAGACTAGCCTTTTGTTGGGTGTCCAGTCGTGAGTAGTTTGGGTGTGTGTCACGGTCACACTGGAGTGGACTATCAATGAGAGCTGCGGACGGATCTGTGGCGGAGAGCTGTGGATGACCTGGAGAAGATGATTGACAGCTTGCTATGAGAGGCAGGGCCAGACCTGTTGGAAAAGCCCCCCCCCCAATGGCTCTGGAGCACATCTGTGATGGAGAGGTATTTGAGAAGGAGGGAGGGAGAGAGGGAGGGGTATCTGAGAGAGGGAGAAAGGGAGAGAGGGAGGGGTATCTAAGAGAGGGAGAGAGGGAGGGGTATCTGAGGGGTATCTGAGAGGGAGAGAGTGAGGGGTATCTGAGAGGGAGAGCGGGAGAGAGGGAGGGGTATCTGAAAGAGGGAGGGCTATCTGAGAGAGGGAGGGGTATCTGAGAGGGGAGGGAGGGGTATCTGAGAGAGGGAGGGATATCTGAGTGGGAGGGAGGGAGGGGTATCTGAGAGAGGGAGGGAGAGAGGGAGGGGTATCTGAGAGAGGGAGGGGTATCTGAGAGGGAGGGAGGGAGGGAGGGAGGGAGGGGTATCTAAGAGGGCATCTCTGTGGGTATCACTTCATGTCTTACTGGACGAAAGCTCGGCCCTTAGATGATGCAAAGTGGTGTCCCTCTTCCTTCAGAAGGGACGCTAGGAGATGGTTACCACAGCAACCTCGCCTCCACAGCCTCTCAGAGAGGACGGAGATTAAAAGGCACCACTTGAAGGAAGCCACTCCAGCCTGTGTGTGTGTGTGTGTGTGTGTGTGTGTGTGTGTGTGTGTGTGTGTGTGTGAGCCTGTCTTTGACTCACTGAGTGTGTGTGTGTGTGTGTGTGTGTGTGTGTGTATTGGAGCCTGTCTTTGACTCACTGAGTGTGTGTGTGTGTGTGTGTGTATTGGAGCCTGTCTTTGACTCACTTAGTGTGTGTGTGTGTATGTGTGTGTGTATTGGAGCCTGTCTTTGACTCACTGAGTGTGTGTGTGTGTGTGTGTGTGTCAGATGGAAATTAGCCACCCGCCCCCCGCCAAATGCGGGTAGTTTTGTGCGCTGGCGGGTGAATTTGGTCAACTTACCAGCCACTGTGGCGGGTAGATAAATAGAGCTAGCATAGGCTACCACAAATAGTCAGATCCGATCTAATCTAATAAATTTCATAGTTATTGACGGTTAAAAATAAGAAAGTGTCTGTAGGGATCATGTAACGCTACCAGTCAGAATCGCTACTTTGATTTGAAGTTCAACAACTACCAGTGAGCCGCCACCTGCAGCATAGCGCAGCATAGCCCAGCATAGCCCACAGCATAGCCCAGCATAGCCCAGCATAGCCCAGCACAGCCCAGCATAGCCCACAGCATAGCCCAGCATAGCCCACAGCATAGCCCAGCATAGCCCAGCACAGCCCAGCATAGCCCAGCACAGCCCAGCATAGCCCAGCATAGCCCGCAGCATAGCCCAGCATAGCCCAGCACAGCCCAGCATAGCCCAGCACAGCCCAGCACAGCCCAGCATAGCCCAGCACAGCCCAGCATAGCCCAGCATAGCCCAGCACAGCCCAGCACAGCCCAGCACAGCCCAGCATAGCGCAGCACAGCCTATAGTCACTGGTGCAGTGCTTCACTCTTTGCCATTACCATTAAGAAACTGTCGCTATGCTTTCATGTGCCACTGCTAGCTTATTTCAGGATGACTGCATAAACAAATCTAGTGAGATCTGTGGATCTGCGTTGTATCTAAACAGACTAATATTCTCACGCGAAATTTGTCTTTTGAAGTGGCCCGTAGCTATTTTAATCCGCCCGCATTAATCTTAACGGAAAACAAGATGACATGCTCCTATTTAGACCTATGAGGCAAACAGGCGGACATCTCCACACCCATTCGTCCGTGGGTGGAATATCCCACAAACTTTTCATTCAAGAGATTAGCCTACATATCAGAATAAACAGCAGAATTTACCGAACACATAGGTGTAAAGCATTCCGCTATTCAATTAGCCGCTCCAGAGTAATCCGGCTTTTGAAATTGAAGCAAATGTCTACAGGTCTCTAACTTTGACTGTTGTAATACACCTATACGCCAAATGCAAAATAAATGTTAACAATATCGCCTAGATAATTGTAAATATTAAAACCAGAGTTTTTCCAATGTAGTTTCACAAAATGCTATTATTATGACCGCCGCACAGCAGCGGGCGGTCATATAGGTTTAGTCAGATTTTTTTTTTTTTTTTTTTTTTTTTTTCGCATGCCCAAATTTCCGCAATGATTCCCGGACACTGAAAGACCGGGTACACGAAACTTGGTGGACATGTAACCCCACATGGATAGCATGGAACCATCGTTTTCGTTTTGATCTGTAGCCCCCCGCTGAATTGGACCCCCGAAAGGAGGGTAGGGCAGACACAGTTTTCTGTGAATATCTCGAAAACCGTAGGGTTTAGAGGACCATTTTTTTGTATGTTGATCTCAAGGCCATGTCAACCCATTCCATAACCACTCATTTCATGTATAGCGCCACCTAGTTAAACACAAAAAAGTAAAAATGAGGTGGTGTAATTGAAGGTATCTGTGACCTAACATAGTCAAAACTGCACAAAATTGGAAGTGTAGGATCATTATGACACCCTATGTATGCACGCCAAGTTTTGTGGAATTCCGTTCATGGGGGCCACACAATAAATTAATTTATGTTACTATACACCAACTGGCCTGTAGGTGGCCGGAGACAGTTTTCTGTGAATATCTCGAGAACCGTAGGGCCTAGGAGGTCCACCTTTTTTTTTGTATGTTGGTCTTAAGGGGCATGTCAACCCATCCCATTACCACTTATTTCATGTATAGCGCCACCTAGTTAAAAAAATAAAAAGCAAAAAATGAGGTGTTTTCATCTCAATATCTCTGGCTGACAAGGTCAAAACTGCACGAAATTAAAAGAGTAGGATCATTATGACACCCTCTGAATGCATGCCAAGTTTTGTGTACTTTCGTTCATGGGGGCCTTACAATAAAATAATTTATGTGTACATTTAGTGACGCATACCAACAAGGATTCCCCGACACTGAAAGACCGGGTACACAAAACTTGGTGAGCATGTACCCCCACATGGATAGCATGGAACCGCCATTTTTCGCTTTCATCTGCAGCCCCCGCTGGACTGGACCCCCGAAGGAGGGTAGGGCAGACACAGTTCTCTGTGAATCTTTTATGGTATGTTGGTCTCAAGGGCCCACATCAACCTGGCTCATAATCACTCATTTGTGATTTGCCCCCGGTAAAAAAAAATGAAAATCAGTAGGATTAAAAAGAAAGCCAAAATAAATATTCATCATCATCATCATGGCTGCATTTTCAGTATTGGCGAAGTAGTCGCTTTGTCCACTAGATGGCGATCGCTGCAGTGAGACGAATTTTGTTGGAAGTTAAAAGTGGGTTGAAAAACAATGGACGCCATACAAGG
>NC_063206.1:2059639-2072139 GCF_017589495.1 Alosa alosa | reverse complement strand
CTTGGGGCCACTATTATTCAACCTCTATATGTCTCCCACTTGGACAAATCATTCAAAATAATTTGATTTCATATCATAGCTATGCAGATGACAATATAATAAATTTACTTTAGCTCTATCACCAAACGACTATGGTCCTCTTGAATCTATGTGTCAGTGTATAGAACAAATCAACACCTGGATGTCTCAAAATTTTCTTCAGCTGAACAAAGAAAAAACTGAAGTAATTATATTTGGTAAAAAGGGAGGAAAGACTTAGGGTTGCCACTCTCCTTGACACAAAAGGGTTGAAGGCAAAGGATACTGTTAAAAATCTTGGTGTATTAATTGACAGTGATCTAAATTTCAACAGCCACATGAAAGCCATAACTAAATCAGCTTTTTACCACCTCAAAAATATTGCCAAACTCAGAGGGCTGATGTCAAAACATGACTTAGAAAAACTCATTCATGCATTTATCTCCAGCAGGGTTGATTACTGCAATGGACTGTTCACAGGCCTTCCTAAAAAGACTATTAAACAGCTTCAGGTGATACAAAATGCAGCAGCTAGGATTCTAACAAAAACTAAAAGAACTGACCACATTAGTGCAAGTCTTGAGTCCTTGCACTGGCAAGTACTTAAGTAAGTAAGTCACAGAATTGACTTTAAAGCAGTATTGCTTGTTTATAAATCAGTAAATGGAGCAGGACCTAAATACTTGTCAGACATGCTTCAGCAGTACACACCTTCTCGCCCTTCAGGTCCCAGGTGAAAACCTGCTAGTAAAACCTACAGTTAGAACTAAACATGGTGAAGCAGCTTTAGCTGCTATGCGGCTGAGCTGTGGAACCAACCTTCGATGACATCAAAAAGGCCCCAACTGTAGCCAGTTTTAAATCTAGACTTAAGACCAAACTGTTCTCAGATGCTTTCTGCTAACTGTGCCGAAGTTACAAATTTGAATCTGCCTCGGGATAATTATTCTACTTTTGTCTTTATTACTTTTTTTTTTGCCTACTTTTTGCCTTTGTTTTGCTTTAACTAATTATTCTTTATTTTAAAATGATTTTACCTTGTGTTTTATGTTTTCTTTTATTATGATCTTTTACCTTTTAACTATTCTTTGACTATATTGCCCCTTCTATGCTTTTTATTTGTTATTATTGTTTGGTTTTGTTTATGTAAAGCACATTGAATGACCTCTGTGTATGAAATGCGCTATATAAATAAACTTGACTTGACTTGACTTGACACACACACACACACACACGTATACACACAAGGTGCGGCTTTGAAGGGGAGTGGATTGATGTTGCACACACACACACACACACACACACACACACACACACACGTATACACACAAGGTGCGGCTTTGAAGGGAAGTGGATTGATGTTGGGGCAAGTGGGAGTGGAGACAGAGGCAACCTAGCGGCACTCACATATCCAAACACACACACATCTGACCTACACACAAACATACTCACATATCCAAACACACACACATCTGACCTACACACAAACATACTCACATATCCAAACACACACACATCTGACCTACACACACACATCTGACCTACACACACACATATCCAAACACACACGCATCTGACCTACACACACACATCTGACCTACACACACACATCTGACCTACACACAAACACACACACATCTGACCCACACACACACACATCTGACCTACACACACACATCTGACCTACACACACACACATAAACACATCTGACCTACACACACACACATCTGACCTACACACACACATCTGACCTACACACACACATAAACACATCTGACCTACACACACACATCTGACCTACACACACACATATCCAAACACACACACATCTGACCTACACACACACATATCCAAACACACACACATCTGACCTACACACACACATATCCAAACACACACACACATCTGACCTACACACACATATCCAAACACACACACATCTGACCTACACACAAACATATCCAAACACACACACATCTGACCTACACACAAACACATCTGACCTACACAAACACATCTGACCTACACACAAACATAAACACATCTGACCTACACACAAACACACATCTGACCTACACACACACACATCTGACCTACACACACACACAACTGACCTACACACACACATCTGACCTACACACACATAAACACATCTGACCTACACACACACATCTGACCTACACACACACACACACATATCTGACCTACACACACACATCTGACCTACACACACACATACACACATCTGACCTACACACACACACACATCTGACCTACACACACACATCTGACCTACACACACACACAAACACACATCTAACCTACACACACACACATCTGACCTACACACACACATCTGACCTACACACACATCTGACCTACACACACACACATCTGACCTACACACACACATCTGACCTACACACACACATAAACACACACACATCTGACCCACACACACACATCTGACCTACACACACACATAAAACACAATATCTACACACACACACACACACATAAACACACACACACCCACACACACACACATCTGACCTACACACACACACATCTGACCTACACACAAACACACATCTGACCCATACACACACACATCTGACCTACACACAAACATAAACACACATCTGACCCACACACACACACATCTGACCTACACACACACATCTGACCTACACACACACATACACACATCTGACCCACACACACACATCTGACCTACACACACACATGACCTAACACACACACACACACATCTGACCCTACACACACACATACACACATCTGACCTACACACACACATCTAACCCCACACACACACATCTGACCTACACACACACATAAACACATCTGACCTACACACACACATCTGACCTACACACACATCTGACCTACACACAAACATAAACACATCTGACCCACACACACACACATACCTACACACACACATCTGACCTACACACACACACATCTGACCTACACACACACATACACACATCTGACCTACACACACACATCTGACCTCACACACACACACATCTGACCTACACACACATACACACATCTGACCTACACACACACATACACACATCTGACCTACACACACACATAAACACATCTAACCTACACACACACACATCTGACCTACACACACACATCTGACCTACACACAAACATAAACACATCTGACCTACACACACACACACATCTGACCTACACACACATACACACATCTGACCCACACACACACATCTGACCTACACACACACATCTGACCTACACACACACATCTGACCTACACACAAACATAAACACATCTGACCTACACACACACATCTGACCCACACACACATACACACATCTGACCCACACACACACATCTGACCTACACACACACATCTGACCTACACACACACACATCTGACACACACACACATACACACATCTGACCTACACACACACATCTGACCTACACACAAACACATCTGACCTACACACACACATACACACATCTGACCTACACACACACACATCTGACCTACACACACACATAAACACATCTGACCTACACACACACACATCTGACCTACACACACACATCTGAACTCCACACACACACATACCTACACACACATCTGACCTACACACAAACATAAACACATCTGACCTACACACACACACATCTGACCTACACACACACATAAACACATCTAACCCACACACACACATCTGACCTACACACACATCTGACCTACACACACACATCTGACCTACACACACACATCTGACCTACACACACACACATCTGACCTACACACACATAAACACATCTAAACCCACACACACACATCTGACCTACACACACACACACACCTACACACACACATACACCACACACACACATACACACATCTGACCTACACACACACATCTGACCTACACACACACATAAACACATCTGACCTACACACACACACATCTGACCTACACACACACATCTGACCTACACACACATACAAACACATCTGACCTTACACACACACATCACATCTGACACACACACACACATCTGACCTACACACACACATCTGACCTACACACAAACACACATCTGACCTACACACACACACATCTGACCTACACACACACATACACACATCTGACCCACACACAAACATAAACACATCTGACCTACACACACATCTGACCTACACACAAACATACACACATCTGACCTACACACACACATCTGACCTACACACACACATCTGACCTACACACAAACATAAACACATCTAACCTACACACACACACATCTGACCCACACACACACATCACCTACACACACACATCCCACACACAAACACATCTGACCTACACACAAACACATCCTGACTTCCATACACAAACATACACATCTGACCTACACACACACACATCTGACATCTACACACATTCCGACACACACACACATCTGACTCCACACACACATCACATACACACACACACACACACACATCTGACCTACACACACACATCTGACCTACACACAAACATACACACATCTGACCTACACACACACACACATCTGACCCACACACACACATATCACACATCTGAAACATACACACATCTGACCTCCACACACACACACATCTGACCTACACACAAACATACACACATCTGACCTACACACACACATCTGACCTACACACAAACACATCTGACCTACACACAAACACATCTGACCTACACACACACACATCTGACCGACACACACACACATCTGACCTACACACACATCTGACCTACAACATAAACACATCTGACCTACACACACACACATCTGACCTACACACACACACATCTGACCTACACACACACACATCTGACCTACACACACACATACACACATCTGACCCTACACACACACATCATCTGACCTACACACACACATCTGACCTACACACACATACACACATCTGACCTACACACACACACATCTGACCTACACACACACACATCTGGCCAACCCACACACATAAACACATCTGACCCACACACACATCTGACCTACACACACACATCTGACACATCACCTACACACATCACTGACCTACACACACACACACACATCTGGACCTACATACACACATCTGACCTACACACACACACATCTGACCTACACATAAACACATCTGACCTGCACACACACACATCTGACTCCACACACACATACACATCTGGACTCCATACACACACATCTGACCTACACACACACATCTGACCTACACACAAACATAAACACATCTGACCTACACACACACACATCTGACCTACACACACATACACACATCTGACCCACACACACACATCTGACCCACACACACACATCTGACCTACACACACACAACACATCTGACCTAACACACACACATCTGACCTACACACACACATCTGACCTACACACACACAAACACATCTAACACACACACACATCTGACCTACACACACATACACACATCTGACCTACACACACACATCTGACCTACACACACACATCTGACCTACACACAAACATAAACACATCTGACCTACACACACACACATCTGACCTACACACAAACACACACACATCTGACCTACACACACATCTGACCTACACAAACATAAACACATCTGACCTACACACACAACCTACACACAAACAAACATCACACCTACACACACAACACATCTGACCTACACACACACACATCTGACCTACACACACAACAAACACATCTGACCTACACACACACACATCTGACCTACACACACACATACACACATCTGACCTACACACACACATCTGACCTACACACAAACACATCTGACCTACACACAAACACATCTGACCTACACACACACACATCTGACCTACACACAAACACATCTGACCTACACACAAACACATCTGACCTACACACACACACATCTGGCCTACACACACACACATCTGACCCTACAAACAAACATCTGACCACACACACATCTGACCCACACACACATCTGACCTACATACACACACATCTGACCCTACACACAAACACAAACACATCTGACCTACACACAAACACATCTGACCTACACACACACACATCTGACCTACACACACACACATCTGACCCTACACACAAACACAAACACATCTGACCTACACACACACACATCTGACCTACACACAAACACATCTGACCTACACACAAACACATCTGACCTACACACAAACACAAACACATCAGACCTACACACACACACATCTGACCTACACACACACACATCTGACCTACACACACACATCTGATCTACACACAAACACAAACACATCTGACCTACACATACACACATCTGACCTACACATAAACACAAACACATCTGACCTACACACAAACACATCTGACCTACACATAAACACAAACACATCTGACCTACACACAAACACATCTGACCTACACATAAACACAAACACATCTGACCTACACAAACACATCCGAATCTTATTGGGAAACAAAGTGATTGATTAGTCATAAGGGGCTGTCTTAATGAGAGGACTATGAAACTAGTCATGCATCTCCTCCATTACAATGCTCTGATTGTAAAGACATAATGTTCCTGTAATTCTTCACTGTGCAATGAGCCCACTGTAATTAGATATCTTATATGTTTACGGTTGGGTTGCGTTATTCTACTATTTATTTGTTTATTTACATGCTTTGCCACTGGCCATGAGACACATAAGAAACAGGACTACTGCTCTGATATGAACTGCTGCATTTCCTCCCACACACACACACAATAACTGAACACGCTGCAGCTTCATACACACTGCTACATGCATAAGGGCCATGAGACACATAAGGAAACAGGACTACTGCTCTGATATGAACTGCTGCATTCTCACTTCCCCACACACACACACACACACACAACACACACACACACACACACACAGACACACAACTGAACACGCTGCAGCTTCATACACACTGCTACATGCATGTGTGATGTAAGAGACACAGTTAATTTATTTAACAACTAATTTAACACTAAAAAGCGATAAACTCACCCACACACACACATCTTGCTGCCACCTATCCTCCACAAATTAACTCACACACACACACACACACACACACACACACACACACACACACATGTTGCATGTTAACCCATCCCCATCCTCCATCCACAACACTCACACACACAACACATACACACACGCACACACACACACACACGCATCTAGAGTTGAGTGTGTAGGTGGATGAGAGAGAGGGCTTTGAATGCCTCCAACCACCATACTGTGGGCTGCCTTGGCTGTAGTCTTCATTCCTGCTATTTTCTTCTTCCTCCTCCCTCCTCTTTTTCCTCCTCTTGTTTTTCTCTTCTCCTCCCTCCCCTCTTCTTATCTTTCCTCTGTTTGTCCTCTTTATCTCTCTGTTTGTTTCTCTCTCTCACTTTCTCTCTTCTCCTCCTCCCTCCTCATCTTTCTCCCTCCCTCCTCCTCCCTCTTTCTCTCCCTCCTCGCTTCTAGTCTTACTTGGGAGCATTGATGTTGTAGTGGGAGGCATTGCCCCTGCCAACCAGGCAGATTTGTTTTTCATGTTTCATGTTTTTATGTTATTTAAAAGAGAGAGAGAAGAGGAGGAGGAAGAGAGGAGGAGGAAGAGGAAGAGAGGAAGAGGAGAGAGAGAAGAGGAGGAGGAAGAGGAAGAGAGGAAGAGAGGAAGAGGAGAGAGAGAAGAGGAGGAGGAAGAGAGGAAGAGGAAGAGGAGAGAGAAGAGGAGGAGGAAGAGAGGAAGAGGAGAGAGAGAAGAGGAGGAGGAAGAGGAAGAGAGGAAGATGAGAGAGAGGAAGAGGAGAGAGAGAAGAGGAGGAGGAAGAGGAAGAGAGGAAGAGGAGAGAGAGAAGAGGAGGAGGAAGAGGAAGAGAGGAAGAGGAGAGAGAAAAGAGGAGGAGGAAGAGGAAGAGAGGAAGAGGAGAGAGAGAAGAGGAGGAGGAAGAGGAAGAGAGGAAGAGGAAGAGGAAGAGAGAGGTGGAGGGGCGTAGAGAGACAGTTAAGGTGTGTGTGTCTATATGTGTGTGGCATGATGCGTCTGTTGAAGAGAGTGTGTTTGGTGTGGCTAGGGCCTCAGGGCCTTCTAAACTCCTCCTAAACAGCTTCTCATCAGATACCGCCGTCTCAGCGCTGGACATCCAACCATTCACAGGAGTTCTCACAAGAGCGTGCCTGATACAACCAATCACAATCAAGAGCGTGCCTGATACAACCAATCACGATCAAGAGCGTGCCTGATACAACCAATCACGATTAAGAGTGTGCCTTATACAACCAATCACGATCAAGAGCGTGCTTGATACAACCAATCACTAGCAGGATTATGCCTGATGCAACCAATCACAAGTAGAGTATACCTGATACAACCAATCACAAGCAGGAGTGTGCCTGATGCAACCAATTATGAGTAGGATTATGCCTGATGCAACCAATCAGTGCTAATGCCAATAGTACACCTGATGCGACCAATCAGTGATCAAATCTGAATCTGAGAGCATGTGACGTAGTGACCAGATGAAGATGTCTGAAAGGGTTTCAATCTCTTCTAACAGTTTCAACCCACTGGTCCAGTAATTTCCATAACCACTATACATGCTGTGTGATGATGAAATGGTGTGTGGTGTTGGTGAGTGTGTATGTGTGTGTGTGTGTGTGTCGGGGGGCTCCACTGGTTCATTGATTTCCATAATGAAACACAAATTCTGGTATACATGCTGCATGCCTCCAACATGCAAGCCAATCCAATCTACCTTACTGGTTGTAATCCCAATCTATTCCATTACTATCTGTAATCCCATTCTGTTCCATTACTAACTGTAATCCCATTCTAACTCTAATCCCATTCTATTCCATTTGCTTTTCATTAAAAGCAGAAGATGTGAGAACATTTAAAGGCTTTAAGTTGGTTTGGTACCGGTCCTTTTGTTCTATTTTCCTTATAGCACTCACTGCCATCTATTCAACCACTGACACACACACACAGAACACACACACACACACACACACACACACACACACACACACACACATTATTTCTGAAAATGTTATTCCATTTCAGTCTTTCTCAGGGCTATGAGATATCACATTATTATTATTATTATTATTATTATTATTATTATTATTATTATTATTGTTTTTTTTAGGGCTATGAGATATCACATTATTATTATTACTATTATTTTATTCCATTCCAGTCTTTCTCAGGGCTATGAGATGTCACATTCACAGCAGCATGCAGTGCAAAGCTAAGCTGACACATGCTGTGCGTGATTGGCCAGGTTCACTTATAATGCACAATTGAAAAAACAACAAAGCTTTAAACAGAATCTATTTTTTTCTCACACACATACAGTCACACACACCCTAGTACACCCACCCTCCCGCTAGGAGGGCATGTCTTTGTTTGTGTGTGTGTGTGCACATCTATACACATATGCATTTGTGTGTGTGGGTGTGTGAGAGAGACAGATAGATAGAGAGAGAGAGAGAGAGAGAGAGAGAGAGAGAATGTGTTTGTGTGTGTGTGTGTGCGTGTGTGAGAGAGAGAGAGAGAGAGAGAGAGAGAGAGAGAGAGAGAGAGAGAGAGAGGAGACAGAGGACAGAGAGAATTCATGTGCTTTGATGTCTGTTCTTCCCCTCAGCAAAAAGTGACCTTACACAAAAGCTATTTTTCCACTGTGTGAGTGTGTGTGTGTGTGTGTGTGTGTGTGTGTTTGTATACTTGTTTGTAACCTTATGCATTCGAATGGAAGTCCATGCATGCGTGTATGGGGGAATAAACAAATGAATGCATGTTTGTACTGGTGTGTGTGTGTGTGTGTGTGTGTGTGTGTGTGCATCTGGGAAATAAACAGTGATAAACAATGAATGCATGTTGGCGCTGGTGTGTGTTTCTACACACCAATGAACATGTTCATCTATTTGATTGCGATGATACAGTAGGTGGATGGAGTAGGTGTGTGAGGGGATAGATGGAGTAGGTGTGTGAGGGTGTGCTCACCTGGTGGGACAGGTAGAAGGCTGCGATGCCGAGAGGCCAGCAGCAGCAGAGCATGGAGAAGACGCTCAGGCCCAGGTGATCTCTGGGAGGCATCATCAGGAAGTTGTCCTCACTCTCAGAGTCACTGGAGTAGTCGCTCTGAGGAGCACACACACACACACACACACACACACACACACACACACACACACACACACACACATCACACACACACACACACATATACACACACACGCACACACACACACATAAGCACACACACACACACACACACACACACACACACACACACACACATACGCACACACACACACACACACACACACACACACAGAGAAAGACAAAGTTAGGACACCAGGCTCAAATTAGAAGACCAAGGGAAAACAGCGTAATGTTAGGTGATTAAAACAACATGGGTGAGCGAGGGGTGGGGTGGGGTGAGGGAGGGAGGGGTTAGGGGAGGGGTGAGGGAGGGGGGGGGAGGGAGGGGAGGGTTAGGGGAGGGGTGGGGTGAGGGGAGGCTAGGGAAAGGGGAGGGGTGAAGGGTGAGTGGATTCCGAGGAGATTTGTCAATGAGGCGCAGTTGTAATGATGCTCCCATCAGCCCCCCCACTGGCAGTAAGAGAGGCGGTAACAGATGAGGGGGATGCTTAGATGGCGCACACACACACACCTGGGCCAATGTGGCACACACAGCTCCGTGTGTTTTGATTGGTGTGTAAATAGAGATGCTCTGCCTGGCATATGGTGCTCTATGGAGGGCTAAGGGCAAGTCTGGGCATGTACACACACACATGCATGCAGACACATATACTTATGCACACATAAATTCACATGGATCATATACTGTATATCACAATATCACATACTGTGCTGTATAAACACTCGACTTGTGTCAGATAATGCAAGTTACACACACACACACACACACACACACACATGCATCACACCACTCTCTCTCTCTCTGCAAGCCAAGTCTGACTGCATGAACATGGTTTTGTCTTGGCAGCTGTGAGGCAATGCACCACTGAGGACCTGCAGGATGCTGACTGCACACAACCACTCACAGCCCACTCCGAGCTCAGCACATCTAACTGCACACACACACACACACACACACACACACACACACACACACACACACACACACACACCACCACCACTCACTGCCCACTCCGAGCTCTGGCTGGGCTACTAGAGATGGACGCTCGGAGCTCAGACCTGCAGAAAGGAACTCTGATAGTGATCTCTGCTCTAGAACTACAGACCACCACCCCCCCCCTCTGATAATGATCTTCATACACATGATGTGACCCCCCCCCTGATAATGATCTTCATACACATGATGTGACCCCCCTCTCTGATAATGATCTTCATACACATGATGTGACAACAGCCAGCTGTGCTGTATATACATTGTGTAAACCTCCCTCCTGACGCCTTGGGAGTCGTGCTAGTGAGAGAGCTAGCAGCCTGCGCTTTTAGAGCCAGTGTTAATGCCGGTTTTATTCCCCGACACCTTGAGAGTCGTGCTAGTGAGAAGCTAGCAGCCTGGGCTTTTAGAGCCAGTGTTAGCGCGAGCGACTCCCGACACCTTGAGAGTCGTGCTAGTGAGAAGCTAGCAGCCTGGGCTTTTAGAGCCAGTGTTAGCGCGAGCGACTCCCAATCCTTGGTGCCGCAGTTTGCAGGTTTGAGATAAAATATCCCCAGCAGACTGTGGAGGCCCACGAGTCCCCTCTCCTCAGTGAAGGACACAACGGACACTCCGCCAGAGCAGCAGGAATCTCACGTCTCACACACACACACACACACACACACACACACACACACACACACACACACACACACACACACACACACACACACACACACACACACACTCACACACTCACTCACACACACTCGGAGCAGCACTCTGTAGTGTAGCGGCCACATCTCATAATGGACTCCTCTCCCTCATGCACACGCTACAGTGGATCAGCCCTGTGATTGGTGCAGCTCTCTGGTTGGTGCAGCCCTGTGATTGGTGCAGCTCTCTGGTTGGTGCAGCTCTCTGGTTGGTGCAGCCCTGTGATTGTTGCAGCTCTCTGGTTGGTGTAGCTCTGTGATGGTGCAGCTCTCTGGTTGGATCAGCTCTCTGGATGGTGCAGCCCTGTGATTGGTGCAGCTCTCTGGTTGGTGCAGCCCTGTGATTGGATCAGCTCTGTGATTGGTGCAGCTCTCTGGTTGGTGCAGCCCTGTGATCGGATCAGCTCTGTGATTGGTGCACCTCTGTGATTGGTGCAGCTCTCTGGTTAGTGCAGCCCTGTGATTGGTGCAGCTCTCTGGTTGGTGCAGCTCTGTGATTGGTGCAGCTCTGTGATGGT
>NC_063206.1:1989639-2057139 GCF_017589495.1 Alosa alosa | reverse complement strand
CAGGTCCTCGATGAAGGTGGTCTCACAGCAGTCCCCGGCCAGCCCGCCCTCGCCCCAGGCGCGCAGGACGCTCTCCGAGCACACGATGAGGTTGGGCCGAAACCGCGCGTCCACTCCCTGGGCCAGCGCGCTGGCGTTCAGCAGCTGAGGCGGACCTCCCGCACCCCCCCCGGCCAGCCCCACGCAGCGCACCGCCCCGTCACACGACACCTGCTGCCCGGGCAGGTTGACCACCACGTGGCCCTGGTACTGCGGTGCGGAGTACACAGAGACCAGCCCCTCCCTGGTGTCCAGCCGCAGGCTGTGCGTGTTGATGAGGCCGTTCTGCCTGCAGCAGCCCTGGCCGGCCTCTTCTGTGCCCGCTGGCGAGGCTCTGCGCTGGGCCACGCTGTCCCTGTCCTCCCCTGGGCCCGGTCCTGGTCCTGGTTCAGGTTGGGCCTCCATCGCCGGGGGCGACTGCGCTCAGGTGAGACGGCTCTCCGCTCAAACCTCCACCTCACTGCAGGCTGCTCGAGACCCCGACAGGACTGGAGTCATCCTCCTGTAGAGGGACAGAGAGTCAGGTCAACACACACACACACACACACACACACACACACACACACACACACACACACACACACACACAGGGCTGGAGTCATCCTCCTGTGGGAAACAGAGTCACATGAACACAGACACAGCAACATCACACAACAAACACACACAACATACACACACACACACTTTAGTCACGTCAACACAGAGTCAGGGTTGCTTACTTCCACTCTAGAACCCTTACAGACACACAGCAAGAACCCTTACTTCCACTCTAGAACCCTTACAGACAGACAGTAAGAACCCTTTTTCTCTGTGGTGATGGAGATAATAAGGAAGAGTGGAACGTTAACAAAGCCAAACATCGTTTTACATTCATTTTATTTGTTAGGGAACATGTACAATTTCAAACATAAATGTTGTCGTGTGATTGCCGTGTGCATTGTATACAATAACAATAAACGCAGGGCGTGGCGTGGCCATGTATAGCTGTGTGTAAACAACAATAAACGCAGGACGGGGCGTGGCCATGTATAGCTGTGTGTAAACAACAATAAACGCAGGACGGGGCGTGGCCATGTATAGCTGTGTGTAAACAATAACAATAAACGCAGGACGGGGCGTGGCCATGTATAGCTTTGTGTAAACAATAGTAAATACAGGACGGGGCGTGGCCATATATATCTGTGTGTAAACAACAATAAACGTTGTACGGGGCATGGCCATATATAGCTGTGTGTAAACAACAGTAAACGCAGGCGGGGCAATTCAGTGCCTTCAAGCTGGCCTCAGAACAACAGCATTCAGGGTTATGATACAGAGGATCAGTTTCCTGGTTGTGTGTGTGTGTATGTGTGTGTGTGTGTGTGTGTGTGTGTGTGTGTGTGTGTGTGTGAGTAAAACTCTCTCCCCTTCCTCCAGGCCAGCATTACCAGACCAGGGCTGAGGAGGCCTGGAGGGACATCAAAGACCCGGAAAATCCAAACTCCAGCACCACTCACTTTAACTCACTCTCACTGCTATCCACACACACACACACACACACACACACACACACACACACACAGACAAACACACACACACACACACACACACACACACACACACACACACACACACACACACACACACACACACACACACACACACACACACAAACACACACACACACACACACAGACAAACACACGCACACACACACACACACACACAGAAGAACAGCTTCTTTCCTGAGGCAGTGAGGCAGCTGAACAATGCCGACCCGTTCCATGTCCCATCACACTAACTGCATTACGGTGCTGACTAACTGTGTGTGTGCAATGTGTGTGTGTATGTGGGTGTATATGTGTATGTGGGTGTATGTGGTATGTATTTGTGGGTATATGTGTGTATGTGGGTATATCATGTGGAGTTTATTTTTCATTTTGGCAAGTAGCCGTATAATAAGTGGGATAATGTCTGGAACGCCGGTCATTAATGGTAAAATAAGTCCGTTCAGGGCGAAGCAAGACCCCCTCCGCTGGCGCGTTCACCCTGTCGAGACTTATATTCCCGATAATGACGTTCCATACATTATCCCTAACATCTACCTACCTATCTATCTATCTACTTATCTATCTATCTATCTATCTATCTATCTATCTATCTATCTATCTACTTTCCTATCTATCTATCTATTTATCTATCTATCTATCTATCTATTTATCTATCTATCTATCTATCTATCTATCTACTTTCCTATCTATCTATCTATCTATCTATCTATCTATCTATCTATCTCTCTATCTATCTTACTGTGCATTTGTTTTCTACAGCCAGTGATTGCCACAGTCCTCCTCCTCCAGCTCACTGATCAGATGGGTCTGAACACAGAGTGCGCAGCATGTGCATGTGCCATAGGTCTCCAGCGACCAGCTGACTCCGGCCTCCCGCACCCAGCCTTCATCTGGCCCAGATCTGGTGCGGTACTGGCCCTTATCTGGTGCGGTGCTGGCCCGTATCTGCTGTGGTACTGGCCCTTATCTGGTGTGGTTCCGGTCCTGATCTGGTGCGGTACTGGCCCTTATCTGGTGCGGTTCCGGTCCTGATCTGGCATGGTTCCGGTCCTTATCTGGTCCGGTACTGGCCCTTATCTGGTGCGGTTCCGGTCCTGATCTGGTGCGGTTCTGGTCCTGATCTGGCACGGTTCCCAGGCTGGCTGCACTCTGGAGTGGCCCTCCTCTCCTTTCGCAGCTGTCCTGCTGCGTGGGCATTCACAGAGAAGTGGACTCTGGCGTGCGTCCAGCTCTGCACACCTCATTCTGCTCTGTGCAGCAGTCCTGCACGCCTCTGATGCAGAATGTGACGTCAGCCGCTGCCCAGGGGGTCTGACGGACATCACTCCCTTGCACACGCTGGCAGTGAATCGGTCCACATCTGGGGAACCCAGGCACTGCTACAGAACACAACCACTGCTCTAGAACATAGCTCCAGCTCCAGAATGCAGCAAGTACTCCAGAACAAAGCGGTGGCTCTAGAGTAGTCACTGCCATAACACTGCCTATAGAACACAGACGCTGCTCTAGAACACAGACGCTGTTCTAGAACACAGCCACTGCTCTAGAACACAGCCGCTGCTCTAGAACACAACCGCTGCTCTAGAACACAGCCGCCTTATCTGGTGCGGTTCCGGTCCCAATCTGGCATGGTTTCCAGGCTGGCTGCACTCTGAAGTGCCCCTCCTCTAGAACACAGCCGATGCTCTAGAACACAGCCGATGCTCTAGAACACAGCCGCTTAAATGCCACGGCGCAGATAGAGTGTCCATTCAGCCCTGTGCGCTCTGTGCTGCTCCCCGTGACAAATTAGCCGGATCAGTGATTGGGAAAGGGTAAAGGGGACTGTTGGGCTGTTGGCCCATGGTTCAAAGACCTTGTGAGCCAAAGCCGTGACCTTCTATTGTTTTGTTTAAAAGATCCAAGGGAAGTCAAATATGAAGGCAGATGGCACAGAAGACGATACGGTAGATCAGTATCGTTTAATCATAACTTGTTCTTCTTCACTTCAGTCATAAGACTATTTGAGTCAGTTGAGTGCAATAAAATACTACAGCCTATTGGCAATCAAGGTTTGACAATGAAGACACTTTTGAAAAGATTCACAATTAGTTTGGCAGCTTGAACCTGAAAACACAACTAAAGAAAATCATAGGTCGCTATTTCAGAAGACCACACAACAGATTGTTTCTCTAGGTTGCAAGTTAAGGACCACATAACAGATCGTTTCTCTAGGTTGCAAGTTACAGTAAGCAACTGAGCTTAGGTGAGCAGGTTCTCTGAAGTAGGAAACTAGAGACTTAGGAAAGCTTCCAGCCAGGATTCCTGCCAGCAAGAGGACATTAATTTGATCATGTGTGAAATGTCTTTGATTGTATAATCCAACAAATTCCCTGAAGGTCAAAACACTATGTGTAGGCCTACTCATTGGCAAAACAAGGCATCACATCTGTACATGATAGGCATAGATAAATAATTGAAGAAAATAAATTGACTAAAAAATAGCCTATTTTGGCTTGGTCAAAGGACTTGTTTTCTGTAAAGCAATCTCTGCTCAAGTTGTAGTCTCACTTAATGTTTATAGATGTGCTTGACCGTTTGCTGCTCAACTTGTTAAAAGTTTAAACGTTGGTTGTCACCAACTTTACCTTTTACAAGTCATATGATAGTCTAATTCTGCATTCAAGACAGGAAAGATACTGATCGCCTGCCAATTACGTACAAATTGCCTATCCACCCACTCGACCGCCAAGACAGTGGTTCGTTCGCCCGTGACACGTCCAAAGCGAGAGATAGCGCTATCCATGGTACTTAAGCGAACCGACTGCAAACCCAACGCCAGCGCAGATTTACTGAGAAAATGATGTGGGTATCTGCCGGGCATAAATAAAAACGTAAAATATCATTGGCGTTAAAATAAACGATTGCCATTAGACTATGGGTATTTTAAAATGATGGGATCAAATGACAAATGCATAGAATCGTGCAGCCTATGCCTTTCCGCAGTCCTCTCGAACCAGTCTGGAAAATCATTCAACAAACGCACGGCTGCTTTTGACAGGAGAACAACGCACTCCTCTTCTACGCTGATCAGGAATGCATTATCAAGTGATATTTTATGCGTCTTCACACGGAGTGCTTCACGCCCTGGTGACATCTTGGTGCATCACTCATTTGCTACAAGTTCGTGCTCTGACTAGTAAGGTAACATCACTTACCTTCCAAGGTGAAAGAGCGTTATGCGGCGAACTGATCCCGGAGAAACATAGATGGGGATGGGATTGCGGTTGTCAAGGTCTGCACATCCCCCAACACATTCTCACCGCTGTTCTATCCACCAATTACATCCACCACTGTCACAACACTCTGCTGGGATGATGCTCAAGTCTGGTGTGTCCGCTTTAATCTCTGGATAGTCCTCTTTTCATGAACAAGTCTGTTTGGGAAGGAATCCCTTTGCACCACACAACGCATTCGCAAGTAATGTCGAGGACGTGGGCCATTTGAGTCTCGCTCTCCGTTGGTGTGGTGTGTGGTGTATCTAACCACGCTGCACAAGGCAAACGATACACTGATCGTGCGCGCGGGTGTGTGTGCGCGCACACGCGCACCATGAATATTGTGAGCGTACCCACGCGCGTGGATCTTTGTGGGCACTGTTTACGCTGGTGTGGTGTAGGCAGAGCTGCTGAGCTGTGTCAAGACACTCGAACCGACTCCACACCAATTATTTCACACCAGTTCACAGTTCAGACTGCTCACGTTCTCTCACCACACTGGTGCTGTAACTTATTGATGAGATTGAATTGAAGAGTGTTTACCTTTGAAGTTCAGGGATTGATTTTGTAATTGGTAAAGATTCCAAATGATACTGTTGGTGCCTCACACCTCACTCTTTAATTGTGTGTCTAATGCAGCTGCTTTCAAGTGCTAACACAGTTACTGCCCACACATTAGAGACTTTATGGAATTGGGGAGGGTTGTACAACCATATCAATTTCAGTCATCAATTCAAAAAATTATTTATCATGCAGCAAAAAGTGAAATAGTGACACTATTCATAGACTTAATCAGTAGGCCTAATCAATGACAGTTTTCTGATATTTCTGGGCTACATGTAGGCTATATCAACCTTTTCTGGCATTTTCTTTCCCTAATAACACACACACACACACACACACACACACACACACACACACACACACACATTGACAGCTGTAGATGATTTAGAAGTTTTGAACTGATCTTAGAATAGGCCTATTTGCTTGCTGTCAAAACAGGACATGAGATATAGCTGATTAGTCTACGTTGCTCATTGCACAACCTATCTAGTCTGTTTCATGTGTGTTTCAAGTGTGAGCCTTCCAGTTTTAACAATCATTTTCTGTAGCTGTAGCCAAGCCATCAGAACTTGGCTCAGTTGATAAGCACTTCTACTCAGACAAGTCCAGCACTCTGTTTCGTAGTTCCACCTTACTCGAGCAAGCAGTCAGACTATTCTCAAGTCAGCAGATCCTTGGCGATAGAGGGCACTATGTAACATTACAAAACGCGTTACGTTAGTCACCTCGGGATAAAGTCCGACCGAAGAAGAACGGAATTCCTACCTGTCACAGGGAGGGCTCCACTTACTGAAAGACGGCTAACAAAACATTTTCAGGCTGGGAAACGATACTTTACCACGCAGAAGGAAACTCACCCGGTTGAGGAGAGAAACGGCGAAGAAGGGGAAACCCTATAAAGCTGGAGGTAAATTATTGTTGCACATGTTTAGGGGATTTTAGACCGCACCTTTTCCGTACAACTCGGTTCGTCATTTAGCTTGCTAGCTGGGATAACTATCACTTTCATATAACCCAGCCCCACTCATCATTAGCTAGCTAACCAGCTAGCTCTGCAACGTTCTCGTTAGCCTGTCGTTGTTAGCTGTCTTACGTCAAGTTTTGACAGTCGTCAAACATCTCATCGGGTTAGTTTTTACTGGCAACTGATCCACTTTTACGTGAGTTTGCTTGTCTGTGTATCTGTCATTAGCTATGTTTGACTCGAAGTGCCTAGAGTCGCAGTGACAGCGCAACGCAATTTACTAGCTAACTTGCTAGCTAGCTAACTTTACTGTATGGTCTGAAGGCTTCTAGGGTTTAGCTAAGCGAGCCTCACATAATCTCCAAGTGCTGTGCTCATTAGCTAGCTAGCATCCTAGCTGCTAAGGGCTAACAAGCCAGATTTTCATTATGAAGTTTGGTTTGTCTGATGCAACCGGGAGTTTGTCAAAGTACATGCTATGCTAGAGGACGACTTTCTTATGCGACACTTTATGTGTCAGCCAGTGTATGATAGATGTCATAGTTGTGGCCATTTCGCCTCAACCAAATAGCTGCTACTGACGTTATCATCGATAAGTGCTTTCGATACAGATGCAAGGTGTCCAGCCTTCCTACGTGAATTTGCTTCACTCGCTTGCTCTGGTGGGACAGCTAGCTGGGTAACGTTACCTAACCAAGTGACGGCGATAACTCGCTAGGTCGTCTGTCAACGTACCAAGCGTTTGGAAAATCCGAAACTAATATACAGCATGCCACAAAATAAATCAGCCAGTGACATGTTTCGTTACATGTGACTAACGTAGTGGGTACTTTGACCTATGTAGTCCATTACCGTTAGCTATGCAACATTACATTAACAATAACATTTGTAAATGGAAGATGTGGATGTGGACCTAAACTGCTGAGTCTGGCCGGAAATAACAGAGCATTTGGGCAAATTCAGCAATTCATTTGTGAAAACTTAAATGGGGTTAGAATTCAGGGAATCCTGCCTTGTGAACAGCATTATTGTTTGTGCTCATATAAGACCATTTGATTGAGACTGCCCAAGTTGTTTTCTATCAGTATCCTTGTAACACAATCGCTGTAGTCAAGACTCCTGCGATACAAGTTTTTTTTTGCAAAAATGTATGGTATGAGTTACATCGTTTGATTCCATGTGTTTTCTAACATATGTTGTCATTTCTTACTCGCATACTGTGTAACAGTGGGTCAGAATGCAAAGAGAAATGGGAGAGTTTAATGTTCTGCACTGTTCAGCGGTGCTGTAGTGGTTTTGCGTTAAACTGCTCAATGTAATTACTAGATTTATATCAGAAGTGTTTAGCTTTATGTTGTCATTCTGTCTCAGAGTGAGATTAAAGCATGCATTAAAACCTTACTCCACATGAATTGTAGCTGCTCTCTGTCCCTCTCTCACACTCTTACACATCCTCTTTCTTGGCATTTTATCTTCATCTTTTCTTACTGACACTTTATCACACCTGCATTCTCTCTCTCTCTCTCTCTCTCTCTCTCTCTCTCTCTCTCTCTCTCTCCGTTAATCCCACTCAGTCTTCGTCCTTGTCTCCGTCTAAGCAGCTACCATGGTGGGCGAACGCCGCAACGGGAACCTGTTGGTGCAGCTGGGGCCGAGGCAGCAGGCCTACCCAGAGGAGCTGATCCGACAGCGGCGGACCCACGATGGGCTGATCGAGTACCTGATTCGCTGGACCCTGCTGGCCGTGGAGGATGGAACTGGCACCAGCAGCGCTGAGGCAGCCAGCAGTGGCAGCAGCGGTTCCGGGACGGGCGGATCCGGGGGTTCCACGTCAGGCGAGAGCAAGTCGGAAAACATCCTGATGTGGATGTCGACGGAGGATGTGTACGCTAACTGCCCCACGCTGCTGGGCAAACGCAAAGCCCCCGCCGCCCTGGAGGAGGAGGAGAGGCCGAGCAGCAGCGGGGGTGCCCTCGGCTCCTTCCGCCCGCCGGACGTCACCTTCGACGAGGTCGAGCTGTCAGACATGAAGACGGACGTGGTGAACCTGGTGCGGCGCGCGCGCAAGCAGATGGCCAAGACGAGCGAGTTCGCCATCAGCCTGACCCACACCATCCACGTGCTCAGCGCCTACGCCAGCATCGGCTCTCTGGTCGGCGTCTTCAAGGAGACGGGCGCCCTCGACCTGCTCATGGAGCTGCTCTGCAACAAGGAACGGCAGACCCGACGCAGCGCGGGCAAGATGCTCCGAGCTCTCGCCTCGCACGACGCAGGTACACCACCGCCGCAGGCATGGGATCATGGGATAGATAGAGATGCAAACATGCACTGACACCACCCCCCCACACTCCATAGATTAGGTTACGCAGGTATATAGATTATGCAGGTATATAGATTACGCATATTACATTCGTTTGTTTTTAGTGCATGTTGGTGTCTAGTTGGTGTGTTTTTGTCCCCTTTGACTAGTGTGCGCATGTGTGTGCATGCATGCCGTTTACGGCTCAGATTTACGGCGGACCCTGGCCTGTCACCACACGATGATGGAGAGCAGTAATGTGATGCGTGTGGTGTGGTGGTGGTGGTGGTGGTGGTGGTGATGCGTGTGGTGTGGTGGTGGCAGTGGTGTCCCGTAGTTGGAAGCAGGGCTGTGTAACTGGACTAGACTACCACTGCCTCTCTGTGCCCATGGTGTCTGGACTAGACTACCACTGCCTCTCTGTGCCCATGGTGTGAATCTAATAAAACGTTTGGGGCAGGGGTGACTCTGAAAGTGAGTATGAAAGCGGTGCTCATGCGTAGTGAAGTGCTTTCAAAGCATATGGGGATCATTTTCCCCCAAATTGACCCTAGAAGGAAACGAGAGCAGCCGTGGCGTACTGGTTAGAGAGTCAGACTTGTGAACACGGGGTGCCCGGTTCGATCCCCGACTGGTAGAGTCGTTGAACAGACTCTCATGCCCATATCCACGGCCAAGGTGCCCTTGAGTATCTCCCCCAACAACTACATTGCTCTGTGTGATGACTGATGAGTGTCTATCCTTCTATCTCTCGAGATATCTTTCTGTCTAAAAGAACAGCGTAAGTGTTTTTATGGGATTCGGGGGCATAGAGTTTGTGCTGTATATGTGACACTTGAGTCATCACAATTGATTGGTTATATCATGATTCATGAGTTGATTGATTACCGTAACTGCTTGCCAATCTTTTATTGATCCAGGGCTTTGTCTTATGCCATACAAGTATTGCAAGCTTAGGCCTATGTTGGCAATTGGTCAATCACACACATACACACACACACACACACACGCACGCACACGCACACACTCTCCTGTACTGTGTGTGTGTATATTCGCTGTGCTGGCGGTGTTGTCCATCTGGAAGGGAGCCCATTGACTGCTTGGCTCTGAGATCTTATTCAGCTGACTGCATGGCTCTCAGCACAGCGCATACAGTAGACGGGGCGTAAGCAGTAGCCCTCTTATCTGTTAACAGCCCACGTGACCTCATCTCGCACTACTACCGGCTCTGTCTCACTCGCCTCATTGAGTGGCTTTATCAGTGTGTGCTGCTCTGCTCTGCTCTGCTCTTGTGAAACCTCAACGGCCCTTCTGGGGTGGAAATGAGTGGCCGGCTGATGTGTTCCACTTCTGAATTCCATCTGGACTACTCAGAACCATTCCGTTGTTTTTATTTCTGTGGAACGGAACTCAGCTGAGAGAATGACCAGGGCAGTGGTTCTGCTGTAACCGTGCCAACGACCTGGGCCTGGCAAGCTCACCCTTTAGAGTTGAGTGAGTTTGGCCACAGGGCTTCATTCCGTGTGGGGGTGTGTGTAATATCTGACCACTCTGCCCTCTTTTGATGACTCATGGGTGTAGAGGTGGGGGGCGGTCCCAGAACTACGGCAACTGGTTTGGCCCAAATCTGCGAGTGTGTGTGCCTGGCTAGTGTGGATGTGCAGGGCAGCAGCCCAGCCCTGTGGAGATAATGAGATTTCCTCCGAAGTCAGCTGCTCTACACCAGAACCGTGGGAGTGAATGAAACTGCTGTCGTCATTGAATGTATCACACACACACACACACACACACACACACACACGACTAGAACCTGAACCAGAAACACAATTTGATTGGTCATTATAGCACATCACATAACCATTTGTTTAGGTTATTGAATTTCCTCTATCTTCTGGTTGAATTATAATAAAGACAATGAGAACTAAACATAGTCATACTGTATAGTCATCACAACATTGCTAAAACAGCTTATTTAAACCAACATTGCTAAAACAGCTTATTTAAACCAACATTGATAAAACAGCTTATTTAAACCAACACCTTCCAAAATCGTTTCAGTGGTTCATCAGCTCGTTACAGGGTGAACAGCACTTCTGCGTTGGCTTCGCGGCCCCCTGTCGGCTAAAACCACACTACTGTATGTAAGTTTGCTAGATCGGTAGGGTATCTGTAGTTCGATGGAATGAATCATAAGAAACTACAAATTTGTCATGCAATACATCATACTTTCATAAAATCATGCAACATAATCTACCTTGTCTGTGGACATCGTTATTTGCAGAGCTGGTGCTGGATAAACAAATGGTGTGTGTGCGACAGAGGAAAAGTGCTTTGGTGTTGCTTTGATGGGTAATGCCTAACACACCTAGCACAGTCCTGTATACATTTGGAAAGTCAGCTTCAGTTCAATATTCCAAATTCCGTTTGAAATTAGGCCACTTCTGATTGGTGGGCATGCCTAGTGCATGAGAAGAACAGCACTTCTGATTGGTGGGCATGCCCAGTGCATGAGAAGAACAGCACTTCTGATTGGCGAGCATGTCTAGTGCATGAGAAGAACAGCACTTCTGATTGGTGGGCATGCCTAGTCCATGAGATGAACAGCCCTGAAAATCATAGATGAATCATCGGCACAGAGTAGCGAGCTTCACAATTAATTGCAGCCGGTGCCATTAGCTAATTGCATTAGTTCAAATTGTGATTTCAATTGAAAATCGAATAATTGTGTAGCCCACACACACACACACACGTTGGGCACCCTCATGTAGTCAGTTCCAATATGGGGAGTAAGTGTGTTTTGGACAGCAGAATAGCTTTATAGCATTAATCAGCTGCCAAAACCCTGAGCAGAGACTCAAGATTGATCTGGACTGGCCTGATGAATTGGTGCGCGTGCGTGTGCGTGTGCGTGCGTGTGCGTGCGTGCGTGCGTGCTGTGACTCCTGCTACAATGTCTCTTCACTCTGAAAGGCGCTTCTTAAGCAAGGCTTCAAGGTCTCACTCCATCTGTCTTATGATGAGATGCAGATGCACAACAGAAAACACACACACACACACACACAAGAACCACCGAGTTGGCCTTCATGGGTAGTGGGGGTGGGGGGGATGGTTAGACCGTTAGCGGCTCTGTCAGTGTGAGCTGGTCAGCTAGTTTTCAGCATATCAGGCTAACAGCCACTGACCCCTTGCCCCGGCGTCTCTTGCCCCGGCGTCTCTTGCGTCTCTTGCCCCGGCGTCTCTTGCCCCGGCGTCTCTTGCGTCTCTTGCCCCGGCGTCTCTTGCGTCTCTTGCCCCGCGTCTCTTGCGTCTCTTGCCCCGGCGTCTCTTGCCCCGGCGTCTCTTGTGTCTCTTGCCCCGGCGTCTGTTGCGTCTCTTGCCCCGGCGTCTCTTGCCCCGGCGTCTCTTGCGTCTCTTGCCCCGGCGTCTCTTGTGTCTCTTGCCCCGGCGTCTCTTGCCCCGGCGTCTCTTGCCCCGGTGTCTCTTGTGTCTCTTGCCCCGGCGTCTCTTGCCCCGGCGTCTGTTGCCCCGGCGTCTGTTGCCCCGGCGTCTGTTGCGCTGGCGTCTCTTGCATCTCTTGCCCCGGCGTCTCTTGTGTCTCTTGCCCCGGCGTCTCTTGCCCCGGCGTCTCTTGCCCCGGCGTCTGTTGCGCTGGCGTCTCTTGTGTCTCTTGCCCCGGCGTCTCTTGTGTCTCTTGCCCCGGCGTCTCTTGCCCCGGCGTCTGTTGCCCCGGCGTCTGTTGCGCTGGCGTCTCGGCGTCAGTGTGCTGCTGCAGCTCTGTGGTCTTTGCAAGGCTGGGCTTTTAGCTCTGATGCAAAAGAGGAACCAACCCTGGGGTGGGGTGAAATGGGAAGAGCATGCAAAGACTCCACTCCTTTGGTGGAAACAAAGTGTTTCAGTTGCTTTTTGTGGCATGTCATTGGCTTACCTACATGACCGACAGAAAAGTTATTAACATCATTGGTTTAGTCTGAAAAAGATCATTGTTGAATGACCGTCTTTGAATTGTGTTGCTAGGGTGATGGTAATTTTGATATCATAGATTTAATAGAGACCCAGTCAGACCAATAGTATGAAAATCAGGAACAGAGTTTATTTACAATGATGCGCATCAAGGGAGAGACAGCATGACTTCACCTAAAGATCCATCAGCTGCTCTAACTAGACAAGGAAATAGTTAGGGTTTAAGTATCCTTCCAGGCTGACGGGAGCAGGGCTCGAAATTAACTTTTTTTCTCAGTGTCCCGCAGCTGTCCCGAATTCTACTTGGCACTGTCCCGGACTTAACCACCAGTGTCCCAAATTCAAGTTCTTGTTTTTTCCCATTCTATGTAATAAACAGTATAATAATCAGTAACTTGCACCACTTAATTAACTCATTCTGGTCCACCATAAGTTCTAAACACTTAATTTATTAAACACCATTTTATTAACATTAAATCATCTGCTGTTTCACACAACTAATTTTCAGACGTTGCGCTTTTGACTCTTTTTTGAGGTTGCACTAGACGTTTTCATTGTCCGTCGTTTTGACGGACAGGTTTGTAAAACATTCCGTCAATAATCTATTTTCACGTGTCTTTAATTTCAATGTCAGTTTGGTGTGATGTCATGGCCACAGATCTAAGTGAAAACAATAATGGGAAATTACCACGCGAAGCTGGCCAATTTCTGTCTAACTTTACCGGCGAAGCTGTCCAGATAGGCTACTCTCCGGTTATTTTCCTTATTTTCTCAATAGCCTATAACTTAGAACTCCCACAACGAAATGTCATATGCTAACTTGAATAACTGTTTTCATAGTCATAGGCTACCTTGCAACACTATCATCTTGTGAAATCGCAGTTGCAGTATGCTATTAAGCTCAGCATGGTAGGCTATTGGTGACGCTTCGTCTGTCACTGACAGAAAAAACGAAGTCAGAGGACTGTCATCACGCTTTTTTAGAACACCAGTGTAACCTCAGGCCTACACTACCAGTCAAAAATGTTCGGCAATGTCATTAAAACAAATGCGTTTCCTAGCCTATCTGCCTGCTAGTTAGGTAAGTTAACCTCTATATCAGAATGACCCATTAGACCCACCGCCTGCGTCTCTATGTTTGTGTCGGCATATGTGTCACTTTTAATATTTATTTTTATACAAAACCAAGACGGGCGGATTCCTAAGGAAACGCGCAAGCACCCATCTAGGTCCGATAATATCGCTGATATGATGAAACATAATTTTCAAACCGCAAAGGCGCGATTTGTAATATGTGACATCACCAAAACACATTTATACTATGCGCTTTGCCGACGCCGCCAATCGACTCTTCTCACCGACCACCGAAGAAGCAAAAACGAAACAAGAGGACCAGCTAACAGTGTCAAGAAAGGTCTGATCAGTAGAGCTTCTTTGGTTAAAAAATAAACCTCTTCATTACCTTTGCCCGAACCTGCCATGTCCCTGGTTCTAGTTCATAATTCCCTGTGCTGCTACTCTGGCTGGTAACTTCGCTCACTTGTCCAGCTGACGCACAAAACTCCACAACTGTTTAGGCTGCACAGCAGCCATTCACCTGTGCACTGGGGACTTTGTTTACTGGAGTACAGTGACAGTGGGGGCATTTGCGATATCCAAGGGGGTTGGCGGCACAAACATTTAATCTCACAGGTAATGAAATGATGCATAATGTTATCCGCAAGTAGTTGACACAGCTAACCACCAAAAACCCAGCTGTTCTAACATTAGCTTACCAGCTCAGGCTCTAGGCTACATACATGCTGCTAACTGCTGATAACTTTGCCTGTTTAAAGAGTTTTTTGTCTCCGCTGATTGGCTTTGTTGTGATATGAACAAACTAGTTAATTTGCATGCATGCGCATTAAGGCCATGGTGTTGATGATGCTAACCTTTAGTTAACACCGAGCCGAACGGGTCATTCGGCCGCATTTATTTGCAGTAGTTTGTTCCGATTCACGTGCAAGTAGCCTACAGAGGAGAGGAGCGGGTGTGTGTGTGTGTGGGTGTGGGTGTGGGTGTGGGGGTGTGGGTGTGGGTGGGTGGGGTGGGGGGGGTGGGGGGGTGGGGGTGGGGCCGTGGTGGTGGCCGGTGGCCGGGCGGCGCTGCACGTGTATGGAGAGCACAGGACAATGAGAAGCCGTGTCAGTGCCACTGCATGTATTTGTTAACTAACGAAAGAAGGTCATATCTACATGAAATAGAAACAAATCAGAATCATTAAATGTTTACAAGGCTGGAAGTTCAACAAATATAGGTCTACCAATGTGATTGAAATATTTTTTATTTAACTATTTTATTCATCAATCTTATTCAATGACCTAATGCCATCATAACATAGGCCTGGGCTCCAGGAAAGAACAGTTTATGTTTAACTTATCTAATTTTGTGTTGGTCATACTATAGAATAATATATTGCTTGTCTTTGTTGAATAAGACAGAAGATAAAGAGCTTAAAAATAATCGCATATTGCATCGCAATATTGCTGAGAAAAATCGCAATTAGATCGTTCACCCCTACACCCATCCCATTTGGATATCTTATATTGTATTTGTACCAAAAATGACATTGTAGCCTACAGTGATTCGAAGAGCAGTGAACAGTGTTGTAGGCTGCGTAGGCCTATATAAAACCGCTTCTTTGTAGATCAGCTGGCTAACGCTGCTTTTGCCAGCTGCCCTGTCAAACGCCAGGTCAAATTACGCCAGGTCAAATTTTGTATATTTTCATTCAGACAAGAAAGATACGTTTAGATTCCCATGTGAACAGTTTAGGAAAAAAATACCTACATACTCTGTCCCAGAGATGTCCCAGACATCATTCTATTGTGTCCCGGGGGCATTTTTTATGGTCCCCGGGACGTCGGGACATCGTTAAATTCGAGCCCTGGACGGGAGATGGCGTTGGTCATCCCATATCACGTGGACTACACTGAATCAGACTCTGATTAGTGGCAACCTGACAATCCGGAGCAGATAGCTACTGACGCAGCCATGCAGAACAGTGAAACACTGCAAATACATAATATTCCCGCTTATCTCTAAATACAGTCATACACAGGCACAGTACAGATATCATAGTCATTACCTAGAATCATACCTTTAGTATCAAAGTGACCCACTAATGAGAAATGCAGAACATTAAACCACATATTGGAATATTGGACATAATGTTCTATTCCACTTTCTCTCAAGGGACACCATACTGCAAAGATCACATGCCATATAGCTCTTACATTGTGTTGCTAGGGACAACATACTGCAAAGATCACATGTCATATAGCTCTTACATTATGTTGCTAGGGACACCATACTGCAAAGATCACATGCCACTAGTGTTGTCACGATACCAAAATGATGACTTTGATACGAAATATACTGTATTGAAATGAAAAAATAATAGTCTACATTTCAGTCAAACACAGCAGCCAAATACAACATAAAAATACATTTTTATAGACTTTACAGATTTTATAGAGTTATATCTGATTGTTTTCATGGAGCTGTAGCCTTGCTGAGGTTAGACAATACCGAAATAAAAGTACTCAGAAATAATTATTGCCCAGATGTAGGATAGGCTACCCGAAATGCGCTAGTTAAAGCCCACAGCATAGCCTATAATACCACCAAAGCGTGTTGACTCCTAATAATTAATAGCGGCTTATTGTTACGTGGTAGCAAATCATGTTATCAAAGAAATAGACGTAATGTAGGAATGCACACAGACATATTGCAACAGGTAATGGTGTAGGCCTATCTGACGAAGACCTGAGTGGTTGGAACGTCGTACTTGTACACTGGGCGCGAAGAAGACCATCCTCACATTTTTTCCTTTGCAACTGCCAAAGAAATCCCATGAACACAGGAAGTCCTAGGGTAGCCTATACTGTACATCAGATGGCCTAAAGATTGGGCCTCTTTGCATAGCATTCAGTGATTTGCATGCAGTAATTTCAACACTGACCTTGATCTAGCCTAGTTTGACTATTTAAAGCTACTTTATTGCCAAAACACAACACAATGTAAATTAACTATAACAAACAATAAAGGACTTAATCACACAAAGTAGGCCTATTATTTTACTGACTATAAAAAATAATAATTATGTAGGAAGTTTAGAACCCAGAATTGAACTGCACACTACAAAAGTGCACCGAATTCAACACAAATGACCCAATACACTTGGAGGAGGTAGGAGTCCTTTCTTTTCCAGATATCTTAGGATTTCGCCGTAGTATCGTTTCAGTATCGATCATTGTGATATTTATGGCAGGTATCATATCGAAGTCATAATTTTGGTATCGTGACAACACTAATACCCCATACATTTACTAAATCCAGGAGGTGTATGCAAGAGAAGGCCCGTTGCAGCAGAGTAAGTGTCACATGATCCCTAGTGGGTCCACGTTGTCACACGCAGGTCTAATATTTATTTTGTGTAGCGAGATCAAGACGTAGCCTACAAGGGTTTTTGTGCAGCTACTTCTGTTCACGTAGCATTGATGAGACAGTATTTTTTTCCTACATGGTATTATATGGAGAGAAAACATTTGCCTTTGAGTATTTTAGTAGTCAGTTGTAAACAAAGTACTCTTCTCATGTAACCCTTTAGTAAATGGACTAAAGTTCGCTCTAAATATCTACGTGTATCGATTATGCTAACCGTTAGCATCTCTATGGGATTTCTCATATACATTAGCCATAAGCTAACGCATTAGTTTCTATTCTGTAACTTGGAATGCTAGCCTACATGATTTCTCTTAAACAAAACATCGAAGGGAATAACTGAGATGTACTCTGTTGGTCTGCTTAGTTTTACAGTGAATCCTAAGTAAAGGATTTTGAAAGGAACTTCAGCTTCAGACTTTCTCTTGAGACACTGTTAGGCCTAGTCATCTTCTCTAATGTAGCTGGCTAGACCATGTCATTGCCACACACACAAGTGGGGGCAAAATTGGAAATGTGTCATAGAGTGACAATGCATTGGTTGATTTGGTTAAAAAGTCACAGGTAAGGTTATTGGTTATTATTGTATTGATGCTATTCATAAATAATGAGCTGTAAAGTAACTCAGACTTTTACAATTTTTTTAAAGGATATCGACTAATTATCGTTATCGTCAAAATCACAAAAAATATCGAGATATTATTTTTTGTCCATATCGCCCACCCCTAGTTTTAACCAAATATGTACACTATTAATTAATTAAACAAATAAAAAAAAATAGATGTAACAAAATTCACAAACAAGAATATAAAAGAATTCCGAAGTGCAGTAAGCGAAAGCTAAAAAGAAAATTCCCACCATTTTTTTCGCACCGGAAATAGCTGTTTCAATCAGCTGCTGTGCTGCTCGTGTTTTGCCAAAAATGGATGACAACGCGATTAATCTGTGCGACATGAGAGAGACTAGTGATGGGCCCTAATAACTTGAGGAGTTCGATATCGACTAATTATCGTTATCGTCAAAATCACAAAAAATATCGAGATATTATTTTTTGTCCATATCGCCCACCCCTAGTTTTAACCAAATATGTACACTATTAATTAATTAAACAAATAAAAAAAATAGATGTAACAAAATTCACAAACAAGAATATAAAAGAATTCAAGTGCAGTGCAGTAAAGCTAAAAAAAAAATTCCCACCAATTTTACGCACCGGAAACAGCTGTTTCAATCAGCTGCTGTGCTGCTCGTGTTTTGCCAAAAATGGATGACAACGCGATTAATCTGTGCGACATGAGAGAGACTAGTGATGGGCCCTAATAACTTGAGGAGTTCGATGTGGAAGTGCTTCGGATTTTTGGTATATCAAACTATGGAGAAGAACAAAGCGGTAGGCTATGCAAACTGCAGTCGAGTTCTACGTAGGCGAAATTTGTTTGACATTTCTAATTGTAAACACAGCTACGTTGAAACCTGCAGTAATGTTTGTCACTGATGTGATGGCAGTATACTCGGCTTATTGTTTTTCGAGAATGTTGCACTCTTGTTTGTCATTGTGCACGAAACTTCACGCCAATAAATCATCAGAAATATTGCTGGCTTGTGTCTACAAGCGCCCTCTTTACGTTCATCCTAATGCCTGTTTTTGTGGATTGGCCTATATTTGGCGTCTTTTGACATGAAAAATCGATTTTACAATCGATTCAATGAACACTTATGTCTCAAAAATTGAACAGGATCTTTTCACAAAAGTGACAGCACTAGACTGCACAGTTGGATCTTGAACTGGAGCCTTGTGTCGTTGCTGTGACCAGGTGTGCGTGTGTGTGCGTGTGTGTGCGCGTGTGTGTGTGTGTGTGTGTGTGTGTGATGTCTGTCCTGACTCACTCCACAGAGTGGAGTTTGAGTTTCCGTTGCTGTTGCCCTGTACTGATTGGACTGTGTGTTTTCTGTAGTGGTCTCTAAGCAACCTCCCTGACTGGTAGGGGGAAGTGTGCGTGTGTGCGCCGTTTAGGGCATTTCTACACACTACTCTGATGAATGGAATCCCATCCACACCACTGATGCCCCTCAGTAGCTCTGCAGTAAGAGGCTTCCAGGCACTCCATCAGAAATACACACACACTCTCCAACAGACACACACAAACACACACACACTCTCCAACAGACACACACACACACACATACTCTCCGACAGAGAGGTTGAGTCTGAGCCAATAACGTGGCTGTGAGCATATTGACACAAAACTGTGTGGAGTGTATGATGTGACTTCACGCTGTCCTGTGCCCCTGCTTCTGTCCATACTGGTGACTGTGTGCGTGCGTGCGTGCGTGCGTCTGGGCCGTTTGTTCTGTGGCTGGGCCTGCGGCATGGCTAGTGCTCTGGAACAGCAGGCAGCCATAATGTGACGTGTGAGAGAGAGAGAGAGTTTAGAACATTGGTTTCCTTCCAACATGCTTTTGCTCACTTCCACAACCTCTGAAACTGCTCTCAGTGCGTGTGTCTCTGGGGCCGTTTATACGAGGGCGATTGCGAAGGAAGACGACAAAATATTTTATCATAAGTGCGTTTCGTTTCCACGGCGACCCCGCCATCGGGGCTTGAAGACGCAAAAATCTGAAGACTCCTTCCAGAGTGTAGAGTTTTGAAGACGACCCGGGTTGCGTCTCCGTCTAAACGGCTAAACCAAAGATCCTTGATTACCTCTCTGGCTAAACTGTCAAATTAGAATGTCTGCGCGTGACATAGAAATAAATAAATGATGCGCAATCCCCGCAATCCCGCGCTGAAATGAATACCCTATCTTCCTGTGTGGGTGTGTGTGTTTCTGTGTACGTGTTGTGTTCCACCTTTCTAGAACCTTGTTCTGTTGCGGGTTCCATGGTGTTCTGCGTGGGCCTGTGTTTGCTATTTTAGTTGTAGGTAGCAGTGGTGTTTTTTACCGTTGTGGTCATGGAGATCACAGAATTTACACACACACACACACTCTATGTGGGATAGTGGTGGGCAGCTCTGGTGGATGTTATGAATGGCGCTCAGTGTAGTCAGATGAGGTGATAAGAGGCGACCGTTGCGATGGTATTACTTCATCATGATGACCCAGCAGCAGTGTGTGTGTGTGGTACCATCAAAGCACGAACCCTACTGTATATTACACCCAACTCCCCAAGAAAATGCAACCGTTGCACACATACTAAACGGATGCTACAATTACAAAGGACTATATGTGGCCAGACAAGACTGTCTGGTTGATCTGGTTGCAAAAGATAAATCATGGACATGACAGCAAGATGTACAAGCACAGCACTGTAAAACGTAACTGGATCAATCATAACACATCTGACAGTGATTACTTCCAAAACATTCCAAACACTCCTGACATTGCAATTGTAAATGAGGCTATGAAATCTGTATTTATCGTTGAGGTGGGCTGCTGTTTTGACCTGTATATGGACACTACTTGCTACTATTCCAAACTATTGAAATATCAACCACTGGTTGGTCTCATTCACCAACTTGGATACAACTGTAAACTAGTAACTCTGGTATTTGTAAGTTTAGGCCATGTCCATAAGAGAGTGTGCGTGCGTGCGTGCGTGCGTGCGTGCGCGTGTTTAGGCCATGTCCATAAGAGTGAGTGTGCGTGCGTGCGCGTTTAGGCCATGTCAAAAAGAGTGTGTGTGTGTGTGTATGTGTTAGGGATGCACGATATATCGGTGGCCGATAAGTGAAAAAATGAAAATATTATTATCGGTCCGATAACAGAATTCTGGGCGATAATTTGCGCCGATATTTTTTCCTACTTTAGGCCTACGTAAGGTCCGTCTGGCTACACTGAGCTACTTGAGCTTGGTTATACTTTTTCCTCAATATAATGTCAGCGTTGTGAATGTATTTCACCACCACTAACAAAAACTGTGGATATGCGTTCATTTGGGAATCTGTGCATCTCAAAATCGTCTCGTGAATGATCCGCTATTTAACCTTACCAGAGCGGAGCTCAGCCCTATCTAGAGCTGTCTTGTGCTGGTGTGTTTGCACTTTACCGTGCTAATCGGGGAAACAAATAAGCAAACTCGTTAGTGGGACGAGTACAAAAGTAGGCCTAGTTCTAAGTTGTGTTTTAGTATTATATTTGCATTACGTTAGCTTGGGTTTTGTATTACTACCTAGAAATATACTAACCATTCCTGCTTCAGTTCCAGACAGGTCATCATAATAAGTTATTAAAACCTTCTAACCCCTTTCATTTCTGCTGCAGCAGGTTGTGCGCAACAGAGTAGACGGACATAAGATACAGTCTGAGGAGTTGCAGCTTTATTCAGTTGAAACAAAACATAAGTTTCCCTCACAAACTCTGATTTAGTCACTATACTGTAGCTTATTCCCAGCTGAGCCGTTTATGAGCGTAAATGAAGAAATGAAGACTATTAGTTTTATTGGAAACGACTATTCAGCATCCATAAGTATAGTTCATTTTGACTGACATGACGAAGCAACTGATACATGTTCAAAAGCATTTGCAATTTGTATGAAAATATATTCAAACAGTTCAAGTTACACCTGTCCTACACCAGACTCTTATAGGTCCACATGCACAGACCCCTATCGGTCCACATGCACAGACTCCTATAGGAATACAAGGTCCACATGCACAGACTCCTATAGGAATACAAGGTCCACATGCACAGACCCCTATAGGTCCACATGCACAGACTCCTATAGGAATACAAGGTCCACATGCACAGACCCGTATGGGTCCACATGCAGTGTTTCCCACAGAATTGAATTCTGTTTGTTGTGGTTGGTTTGCAGAATTAACTTGGAACACAACAGTTTTTAACAAATTAGCACAGCGTGGTTATGATACTAACCAGATTTCATCACGATTAAGTACAACCTGGAAAATCATTGTGTGGTGGTCAATGTTGATATTGTGGTGGGCCGCCACAAATAAGTCAATGTATGGGAAACACTGCCATGCACAGACCCCTATGGGTCCACATGCACAGACCCCTATAGGTCCATAGGTCCACATGCACAGACCCCTATAGGAGCCGGAAGTGTAAAAGGAAGTATAAGACTACTCTTGCGTGGGTGGGTGTGGCTTGGTAGTCTTTAAGACTGAGGAGGTCCAGCTGGCCAAAAATACCCTAGCGAACTCGAGACGCCTCCTTTGGCACGTGCTCCTCCAGCCTTGGCGTGCCGCCCCCTCCAGCCTTGGCATGTGCCCCTGGGCAAACAGCCATCCAGTCATGACTCACTCCACTCATTCATTTCCTGCTGCGCCCCATCGCTCTCCTTGCTCTCTTTCTCTCTCTCTCTCTCTCTCTTCTCATTCTCTCTTCTCTCTCTTTCTCTCTTCTCTATCTCTCTCTCTTCTCATTCTCTCTTCTCTCTTTTCTCTCTTCTCTCTCTCATTCTCTCTTCTCTCAATCTCTATATAACTCTCCTCGCTCTCTTTCTCTCACACACACTCTCTTTCATGCTCACTCTTTCTCTGACCAAAATCCTTCTGATGTTGGCCTATCCCAGCATGATCTATTGTTCCGTCTCCTTGGTGATCTCCAAACGTTTCCTGCTGTCCTGTTTGCCTTATAGATCTTCCAACATTCCCTGCGCCCCTGTTGCCTTGTCTGCAGAGATTTCCCATCAGTTCCCACGCTGGTCCCTCATATGTGTCCCAGAACCCCCTGCTCTGGTCCCTTCAGATATATCCCAGAACCCCCTGCTCTGTTAAGCAGACCCTCATATGCGTCCCAGCATTCTCTCTCTCCATCTTTTCAACTTTTCATCAGAGGTGCGTTTAAATTAGCAAAAAAGGCAGAAGTTTGAAAACAGTTTTCTGTTTACCTTGAGTTTTTCGTTTCACTCTTAAACGGTTTGAGGAAGTAGTTCTCCCTGAACATGCTGAGAGTTGGATGGAGGGTTACCGTAGAAATGGAATGTTTACACAGAATGGTTCCAAATGAACTGTTTAGAGACATCATGTTGGCTGAGGATGTTCTCTTCTATTCAGGCCATCCGATGGTCCCTGTGACCACTTTACTTCAGCAGATCCCTGTGTTGTAACTCTGGTGATCTGTTGGACCACAGAGCCAGCTCTGGGCCTTATCTCTCTGCCGTCTTGGCTGTGCTATTGAGTGGCCTGTAGGCTCAAGAGACTGTTAGAACATTTGCATGCGTCCTTATCAGACACAATAGACTTTTTAACTGCTATCATCAGCAGCGGCTGCTGTAGACAGGAGAAAAGTGACACTGCTCTCTGACCTGAGTTTGTGGAAAAATGGATTCTGATGGATGTTTTTTATGTGCCAGCACTGCTCCACTGTGCCATCCCCTGCCTGGCATGGCACTGGGCAGCAGTGGTAGGAAGTAAAGAGTTGTCGGGTAAAGGAGTCGTTGCTGGTTCAAGCCCAGCTCTGGTCCTGCCTGACCCTGTCAGAGTATCCTTGAGCAAGACGCCGAACCCCAGTGCTCCCTGTGTGCAGCTTGGCACCTGTATGGCAGCCTGTGTGTGAATGGGTGAAATGTGAGGCATGAAATTGTAAAGCACTTTGAGGGCTTTGAGCCTGTGCGTGTGTGTGTGTGTGTAGTGGTGAATAAAGCTCTGCTCATCATCTCCTGTGTGTGTGTGTGTGTGTGTAGTGGTGAATAAAGCTCTGCTCATCATCTCCTGTGTGTGTGTAGTGGTGAATAAAGCTCTGCTCATCATCTCCTGTGCGTGTGTGTGTGTGTGTAGTGGTGAATAAAGCTCTGCTCATCATCTCCTGTGCATGCGTGTGTGTGTGTGTAGTGGTGAATAAAGCTCTGCTCATCATCTCCTGTGCGTGCGTGTGTGTGTGTTTGTGCAGGTAGTCGGGCGTACGTGCTGTTGTCCCTGAGCCAGCAGGATGGCATCGAGCAGCACATGGACTTTGACAATCGCTTCACGCTGCTGGAGCTGTTTGCTGAGACCACGTCCTCTGAGGAGCACGGCATCTCCTTCGAAGGCATCCACCTGCCACAGGTATATATATACCCAGCACCTCTTATACCCAGCACCCTTTATACCCAGCACCCTTTATACCCAGCACCCTTTACACCCAGCACCCCTTATACCCAGCACCCCTTATACCCAGCACCCCTTATACCCAGCACCCCTTATACCAAGCACCCCTAATACTCAACACACCTTAAACCCAACACCTCTAATACCCAACACCCCAACACACCTTACACTCAACACACCAACACACCTTATACCCAGCACCCCTTATACTCAACACACCTTATACCCAACACACCTTAAACCCAACACCTCTAATACCCAACACACCTCACGCCCAACACCCCTTATACCCAGCACCCCTTATACCCAACACACCTCACGCCCAACACACCCCACCACGTCCTCAGAGGAGCACGGCATCTCCTTCGAAGGCATCCACCTGCCACAGGTATATATATACCCAGCACCCTTTATACCCAGCACCCCTTATACCCAGCACCCCTTATACCCAGCACCCCTTATACCCAACACCCCTTACATCTCCTTCGAAGGCATCCACCTGCCACAGGTGTGTATATATATATATATATATATATATATATATATATATATACACCCAACACACCTTATACCCAACACGTGTGTGTGTGTGTGTTAGTGTTGCACGGTGTATCAATACTAAAAAGGTATCAAGATGCCTTCACGCAAAAAACGATACGATTTCCGACGTTTTTAGAATCGATACTTTATTAAAATAATAACGTTCTGTGTCTGTGTGAACTGGTGCTCTCTGCTCCTTGCACGCATCTAGGCAAGTGGGCGTGTCAAGCAGGCAGCTCGTGAGTGAGTGCGCAGCAACGTCAACTAGTTCTTTGCCGACAGTCCTCGGCCTTGGGGATAAAACAAAAGGTGATGTGAAATCTGGACTGGAACTATTTCAGATACATCGCAAATAGTGAAGGCAAGCCATCAGGTACACAGAGGCCCGTTTGTAAAATATGTTTCAAAGTCATTTAAAAGCTGTAGACTACGCATGGAACTTTGCTAAACACCTCGCAGACATATCCCAACATTTTTAAAGAGTTCAATGAACGACAGGTTAACGAATATGCTATAGAAAACACAACTACATGGTTAGTGCCAAGTTCTTCTCTTCTGTTTTAGTCTAGCCTAAGTGAAACGAGTATGGTTCTCTGGGATAAAGCGAACCTTCCTTCGTCAATGAATTTTGACAAGACATAACGAGCTGTAATCATTTTGACGAGACATACCAAGCTGTAATCGTGCTAACGTGATGAAAACGCGATGTTCACGCCAGAATAACATTACCAACACTAATCAATCTATTTCATGTTCGGTCAGTAGCCTACTACTGGTAATATTTGTCATGGCATGTAGACTGCAATTTGTTCAATAATTATTGCCCAGATGTAGGATAGGTTACCCGAAATGTGCTAATTAAAGCCCACAGCATATAATACCACCAAAGCGTGTTGAGTCCTAATAATAATAGCGGCTTATTGTTACGTGGTAGCAAATCATATTATCAAAGAAATAGACGTAATGTAGGAATGCACACAGATGTATTGCAACAGGTAATGGTGTAGGCCTATCTGACGAAGACCTGAGTGGTTGGAACGTCGTACTTGTACACTGGGCGCAAAGAAAACTATCCTCACATTTTTCCCTTTGTAACTGTCAAAGAAATCCCATGAACACGGGAAGGCCTAGGGTAGCCTATACCAGACATGTCAAAGTCAAGGCCCGAATGAATTATCTACGGCCCCCGGGATGATATTTGATTAGTATTAGAACCGGCCCGCAGGCTACAGTCGCCGGCTGCTGTTTTGCACGCACCAATACTCTATTCCTCACAATGCAACGGTATCCCACGAACTCACTGCGGCGCCACAAGTGGGCCTCGACTTCATTATTCATCAGTATTCAGTCATAGGGCAAATGTCAACTTTCAGCTACCCCACTCCCCAGTGTTGTGCCTGGCTGCTCATTGAACGAAAAGTTCATGAACTTCGTTCATATTTTGAGCTTAACGTGAACTGAACGTACTGTATTACTACTGCCTGATGAACGTTACTGTGAACTCGTTCATTCTGGTGTCTGTGAGCGGCACGCTCTTTCAGTTCAACCGTTGAATAAGGTGCTAGATTTCTACAGACCCTTCCACGCGAAAACCGGCTAAAACACACCGTAAAAGGCCTTAATATGGCAGCATGCAGGTCACCATTTGTCAAACTATGGGCCGCGGTCCGCAATGTGGATAATGGTCTGCAGAGTGAAATTATTCCCGGGCCATCCTCAGATAATTTGCTGCGCAATTGGTCAAGGAGCCGCGGACAGAAAAAGAAAAAAACATTTCTGCAATTAGTAGGAAATACTTGTTCATTTGGTGTCATCAAACATAGAGGCATAGAATTAAGTTGTGGTATGAGCGTTTATTCAATGCATGCGTGTGCACTTTGGTAGAAAAGCTAAGCTTCAACCTATTGGAAGACTATTTAATTATGATACGACATTTAATAGAACGACGTGGATTTATGCAACTTCCATAAAAAAACAGAGCACAGACTATATAAAACACTGTTTGGCATTAAGTATCAAAGTCAGCCAAAAGCTATTAATTAGTCTTAGTTAAAGATCTCCAGATCAGTGATTTAAGCATGATCTGATCCGCCATTTACCATTTACAAAAGCTGGTATTGTGTTTCCTGAATCCTTACATTCAGGCATTCAAATTAAATGTAATTAAATAGCATATAAATATTCTATCAGTGTATGATCGTGCATTAGGGGAAACATCCCAAAACAACGGCACCCATATAACTGCTGTTGTTTTGAGAAGTATTTCATACAAGCATCATGCAACAATGCAAAACAATTAAACTATTGTAGGCCTAATTATATTTTACATTAGTAAAGCAGTACTCTGATGTGCATGTTTTCACAAACTTTTGTGAACAATCTTAGCACTTTAAACATTGACTGTTTTGAAGTGCATATATAGCAATATAGTATAAAAATAATAATAATTGTGATATCATTATGATAATTTGATGGGGGGGGGGTGAGTCCATGTAGGTGGGCCCTATGACCCCAAAGTATGCCTTGACTGGGCCTCAGGTCAAAGAAGTTTGAGAAATGCTGATGTAGACGACAAAGCAGCAAGGAGGCATCATATGGTCATTTAAACAAGTTTTATGACAAGGTCGGTGAGGATGGGAAAAATCGTACATTTCTGTGCAAACTTTGCCCGCACTTCAGTCACAGTCATTAATCATTTAATCATTAAAAAAAATACAGTACACGTCTTGGTTCAATAGGTTACGTGCAGTCATTTTAATATGTTTTAATAAAAATTGAACCAGTCCGGCCTTGGCTTGTAGCAAATTAGTTTTTTTGGCCCTCTAATGTATTTGACTTTGACATCCCTGGCCTATACTGTACATCAGATGGCCTAAAGATTAGGCCCTTCTGCATAGCATTCAGTGATTTTCATGCAGCAATTTCAACACTGACCTTGATCTAGCCTAGTTTGGCTATTTAAAGCTACTTTATTGCCAAAACACAACACAATGTAAATGAACTATAACAAACAATAAAGGATTTAATCACACAAAGTAGGCCTACTATTTGACTGACTATAAAAAATAATAATTATGTAGTAAGTTTAGAACCCAGAATTGACCTGCACACTACAAAAGTGCACCGAATTCAACACAAATGACTCAATACACTTGGAGGAGGTATGAGTCCTTTCTTTTCCAGATATCTTAGGATTTCGTTTCATTATCGAGCATCGTGATATTTATGGCAGGTATCGTATCGAAGTCATAATTTTGGTATTGTGACGACACTAGTGTGTGTGTGTCAGTGTCAGGGAATATGCTCGTGCGTGCGTGTGTATTCTGTTCTAGTGTAATTATTCTCGTGTGTGTGTGGGACAGATTCCGGGGAAGCTGCTCTTCTCCTTGGTCAAGCGCTACCTGTGTGTGACGTCGCTGATGGACAAGTTGAACACGGCTGGCTCGGAGTCCAGCATTGAGCCTTCGTCCTCCTCGCCCTCCTCCTCCTCCTCGGCGGCCTCGGAGCAGATGCGTCTCCAGCGGGAGTTTGAGTTCACCATGGCGATGGCCAACCTCATCTCCGAGCTGGTGCGCGTCATGGGCTGGGACCGCAACCGCCAGCCGCCGTCGCTCCTTGGAGCGTCCGCTCTCCTAGGGGGAGGGGCCAGCGAGGACGGCACCGAGGATTCCGACGCGTGTCCACGCCGCGCACTCCGCTCCATCTTCCAGCCGCGCTTCAGCGCCTCGGTGTCCGTCAACGCGGCCGCCGCCGCTGTGGCCCTGGCTACCGTCTCCGGGGCGACCGCGGCTGCTGCCGCGGCAACCACGTCCGTGGCGCCGGCGAAGAAGAAGGTGGCGGTGAACGGCTTCAAGACGCGCACGGACTTCAGCACGCGCTCGGCCTACGTGGAGTACATCCAGGACAACCTGAAGAGCGGCATGATGGTCCGCATGCTGGAGGACTACGAGGAGGTGTCGTCAGGGGACGAGGGAGAATTCCGCTACAGCAACGACGGCTCACCCCCCGTACAGGTACACACACACTCGCACACACATATCTACACTCACACACACACACATGCAGACACATATACACCATCATCCTGTCTGAGAAATATCTATCGTTGCATCTAAGGTGTGATCCTGATCTAAAGACCAGCTTGTGTGTGTGTGTGTGTGTGTGTAGGTTTACTGGAACTCTCTATCTCGTACCTACTGGGTGCACTGGCACATGATTGAGATCCTGGGCAGTGGAACCAGTGGCCAAGCAGAGAAGGAGACTCAGGACAAGGCCTCAACACTCACCGAGACGCTTAAACTGACCACAGGTAACACACACACACACACACACACACACACACACACACACACACACACACACACACACACACACACACAGACTCAGGAGAAGGCCTCAACACTCACGAGACGCTTAAACTGACCACAGGTAACACACACACACATATACACACACACACACACACACACACACACACACACACACACACACACACACAGACTCAGGAAAAGGCCTCAACACTCACCGAGACACTTAAACTCACCACACGAAAACGATGGGTATATTTTATTTAGCATTTTCACACCTTTAACGACACCGGTAAAAAAACAAATCTTGCATCCGCACAAAGAGATGAAAAACGCTGTAGTGCATATGCCAGGCAAGCAGATATCACCATGGCAATGCAGATGCCAGGCAAGCAGATATCACCATGGCAATGCAGATGCCAGGCAAGCAGATATCACCATGGCAATGCAGATACCAGGCAAGCAGATCAGATGCCAGGCAAGCAGATATCACCATGGCAATGCAGATGCCAGGCAAGCAGATCAGATGCCAGGCAAGCAGATATCACCATGGCAATGCAGATGCCAGGCAAGTAGATATCACCATGGCAATGCAGATGCCAGGCAAGCAGATATCACCATGGCAGTGCAGATGCCAGGCAAGCAGATATCACCATGGCAGTGCAGATGCCAGGCAAGCAGATATCACCATGGCAATGCAGAGGCAGAATATAGAATTCTCTATTTTATACAGTCTATGCATTCTCCGAAGCACTCATGCCAGTTAAGCAGCTGTAAAACTAATAAAGTTAATTTTTACAGTTTGTGAAGGGTGCAGGCCAGTCCTTCATTTGGTCTCCTTTACTTTCTTTAGTCCGCAATTCACATTAGCTGTAGGCTATCATTGTAACATTATCCACGTTCACATCATCGTAAGTCCATACTAATCCACATTAGCTGTAGGCTATCATTGTAAGTCCATATTAAACGTTATTCCCTAGTAGTTCTAGGCTATTCTGTCGCCACATTTGTAATATCACTATAATGCCATTTACCTTCGTTACTAATTACCGATACTTTTTGCCTGCATCAAATCGCGCCTTGCATTCACATTGAGTGCGCATCAACTGTAAGCTTATAAGCGACCTGTAGACAGGCTCATTTTTGACTAAACTATAGTCAAAAATATAAATGCATTTATTTATGTTGTAACTACGCACAAATGCATTTATTTATGTTGCACTACGCACAAATTCATTTGAACTCAGACCGCCGTTTTTTCTGTTCACACGGCATGGGCAAAACGGGGTTTAAAAAAAAACAAAAAAACACCCTGGAACCTGTTTTGGAAAAATCTAGTTTTTGGTCACCTAAAATGCCGTGTTTGTTTGGAAGCGAGGCCAAAACAATAAAACACTTCACCGTTTTCACGAAAACGATCTTAGAACTATCTATCTAACAGGGTCCCAATCCTTCAATCAACATCAACAACAGGGAACACTTTTACTCACACTCTCTCTCTCTCTCTCTCACACACACACACACACACACACACATAGAAAGAGGACCCCCACACACACACACAGCTGAATTTAGCTTGTTTGAAATTCTCGCACCTTCTGAGAGAATGGAAACCAGTACAAATATTTGGTTGCTAGGCAGTGTAGTGCTCTTCTCAACTTTCACTAGTTCATAATTTCCCATAGCACACACACACACACACACACACACACACACACACACACACACACACACACACACTTTCATGCAGCCGTCCATGTAGTCAGTAAATTAAGTGTGCGTTGAAGTGACTAGTGACTACCCTGAGTTTTGACGATGATAGCTTCTATGTTTTTGTTATCTCAAAGGTTTTTGATTCTACACTTGACCTGATTAGGGTTGTGTTCCATTATTTATATGTTTCTTTAAAACTGGAGGATGCTTGAATTTGTTTGTTTCTTGGTGTGTGTGTGTGTTGTCTTTGACTGTGTTTGTTTATCTCTCTGTGTCTGGTTTCATGTGTAAGCCATGGTGACTGTGAAATTCGTTTGTCTGTCAAAACCTGTCTCTCTCTCTCTCTCTCTCTCTCTCATTCTTTGTGCGTGTGTGTGTGTGCGCGGTGTGTGTGTGTGCGGTGTGTGCGGTGCGTGTGTGTGGTCAGTGAGCCAGACGTTCTTCTCGAAGCCTCCGGGCGGGCTGTACTCCCTGCCGTACCTGTGTGAGGGTGAGCGGGAGGAGAGGGGTCAGCTGAGCCGGGCCGAGTGGTGGGAGGTGCTCTTCTTCATCAAGAAGCTCGAACCCAAACAGCAGCAGGAGGTCAACCACATCCTGCTGCAGAACCTGGACGACGCACAGGTCAGTCTGATGCGCACGCACACACACACACGCACAGCACACACGCATGAACACACAAACGCACACATGCGCACATGCACAGATGCACATGCGCACACACACACGCACATGCGCACACACACACACACATGCACACACACGCACATGCACACACACACACGCACATGCGCACATGCACATGCACACACACACGCACATGCACACCGCGACACATACTGCGACACACGCATGCGCACACACCTGCGCACATGCACACACACACCGCATGCAGACGCACACACACAGACGTACACGCGTACACACACCGCATACACACACGCATACACCAGCGCTACACACACACACGCATATACACAGCGCACATATGCACATACACACGCACACACATGCACATACACACGCACACACATGCACATACACACACACACACACAGACATGCACACACACACACACACACGCACACACACACACACACACACGCACAATCAACCACATCCTGCTACAGAGCCTGGTCGAGGCCCAGGTCAGTTTTAGTGTTCATTGACTTTGTTGATTAAATACTAATGCAGACCATAAACATTTAATTCAACAGTGTTTGTCCTAAGATATGTTGCAGAATGCACAATGCTCACTGTGCGTGCGTGCGTGTGTTAATGGGCCTGTGCTGTCGTGTCTGCGGTGTGTGCTGCTGTCGTCGCGATATTATTAATGCGTAGATGCTGCGAGCTGATCGTGTGTCTCTGCTGCAGCTGAGCGTGCCCGGTGAGGTGGCGCGGCAGATCCTCCACTACCTGAGACGGACGCTGCAGTCGTCGTGCCTGGGCGACCTGGTCTGCTCGCACGCCTTCACCAAACACTACCTGCGGCGCGGCGGTGCCGGTCTGCAGGACGAGGACCCCCTGGCCGCCGCCCACGGCCTGCTCGGAGGCCGCCACAGCCCCCCCTCGTCCTCCTCCGGCACCGCCGGCGCCTCGTCCTCCGCCATGGGCTCCGTGTCCAAGAAGCCCAAGAAGGAGCCGACGGCGGACGGGGGGGCGTCAGGTGGAGGCAGCGACACGGAGAGCGAGCTGCCCACAGAGGATGAGGCCAAGTACCCAGAGGACCTGGAGGAGAAGATGAAAGGTGTGTGCGTGTGTGCCTGTGTGTGTGTCAGGGTTGTGCAAGAAGCAGAATTGAATTCTTTCCTGCTTTAGCTGTGCGGTTCCTCGTCCTCGGACTGTTTACCTACCCAGCTTGTCAGGGTGTAGCGTTATCAGATGTGCACTCAGGCTGCTCGCTGCTACATATTCTGCAGATTACGACATTGATAGGCTTACAGAGTGTCCCAGTGCCTTCCGTTTTACTTCCGCTACAAGGGACCTGTCTTTCAAAAAAATATGAACGGGAGTTAATGGAGAGATAACAATTATTTTGGTCCAGTTTGAATTGTGCCCTAATTTCACATATGATGTGTGTGAATTTAAAGATAATTTTTCACGTCAAGAAAGTACTGTTGTTAGTTAGACTTCAAAAAAAAGTTATGTTGGTTTTGTGCTAATCCGGCTCAGTGGACTACATCTGCCTCAACGAGCGTATGCGTCACCAACGCGTAATTAACGATAAGATTAGCTCTAGCTGTTATGCTGGTTAGCGGTTGCATCTTGCTGCCTGCTATGTCACTTAACAGTATCTAATGTACAGTCTATAGAGCGAATACAACTTACCTAATGTGTTTAACCCTCTGACTCATGGTATTTTCATCGGCAAGGAAAGCCCAATTAAGACCTGTTGCTGGTATGCTTGTACAATCTAGTGTGGCTGTGGAATGAGCTAACGTCACTAAGCTAGCGACTGATGGGTTTGTAGTCGTTGGAATTCTGATCTTTCACAATGTTGTAATTCAATGATTCTGAAACAAACTGCAAATGTCTTTACATGAAAAATTGTCTTTAAAATTGCCAAACATCATATGGGTAATTCAAGGCACAAGTCAACCGGGACCAGAAAATAATTTCTTTTTCGTCATAGACTGGCGTTCAAAATGTTTCTGAAAGACGGGTCCCATGGAGGCAAACGGACGTGGCATCACTGGGACACTTTATTGTTATTTTTCCGTTTTTTCGATGAAAGTCCAAAAATGTTCCACACTTCGCTGAAATGGTCAGGAGTGGTGATCTCCGTGGGTGCATCGCTTCTGCCATATTTAGATTGTGCATTAGACGAGACAAAAGCATTTAGTTTTCACATATTCGCTAAAGCCAACACATAAAAAAAACACACATTCGATTTATATTCGACTTTAGAACTTCGTTCCAACAGCCCTAATACACACACACACACACACACACACACGACTCATTGACACCGTGAGAGGGAGAACCCTGTGGTGAAACGGCAGAGACGGTAGTAGCTATTTCATCACCAAGAGTGCAGTGTACACACAGTCCGTGACCTTGGTTTGACCCCCAGTCACCGCACTGCTCACCTGTACCTCCACACAGGAGCTCATGAATCCCATCGCTGCTTTGCGTTTCTGTTTGATAAGATAAGATAAGACTGTGTGTGTGTGTGTGGGGGCTATGAAGAGGGAACACTTTAGCATTAGGCTCAAGTGTAGCTGGCGGGATCAGATGCATGCAGCACTAAAGGCCAGTTTAGAGCTCAGGCAACAAGTGTTATACACAAAAGAGTCGAGATGTGATGTTAGTGTGTCCAAGTTGTTTTAGAAACTACTGTAGCAGACATTATATTTGAAGGTTTCGCTGGCACCACATCTGTTGCAATTCACTTGTTTTTGTCGAACGAGATGTGATGTTGGAGTGTGTCAAGTTGTTTTTAGAAACTACTGTAGCAGACATTATATTTGAAGGTTTCGCTGGCACCACATCTGTTGCAATTCACTTGTTTTTGTCGAGTGACACCTGACGTGTCTGTGTGTGTGTGTGTTTCTGAGTAAGATGCGTGCTGAAGTGTAGTGTGTGTGTGTGTGTGGAGTTTAGAATGAAGTCAGTTTTTGCATTTCTAGTCAGTGTGTTTGTATAAAAAATGTTCAGGTGCAGGGAAAGAAGACTAACTGTGTGTGTGTGTGTGTGTGTGTAGCGTTTAACAGCCCTAAGGTGCAGGGGAAGAAGACTAACTGTGTGTGTGTTAGGGGTGGGCGACATGGACAAAAAATAATATCTCGATATTTTTTGTGATTTTGACGATAACGATAATTAGTCCGATATCCTTTAAAAAATTGTTTTTGTTAAAGTCTGAGTTACTTTACAGCTCATTATTTATGAATAGCATCATTACAATAATAACCAATAACCTAACCCGGTGACTTTTTAACCAAATCAACCAATGCATTGTCACTCTGACACATTTCCAATTCTGCCCCCACTTGTGTGTGTGGCAATGACATGGTATAGCCAGCTACATTAGAGAAGATGAATAGGCAGTTTCCCAAGAGAAAGTCTGAAGCTGAAGTTCCTTTCAAACCTTTACATAGGATTCACTGTAAAACTAAGCAGACCAACAGAGGTACATCTCAGCTATTTCCTTGATGTTTTGTTTAAGAGCAATCATGTAGGCTAGCATTCCAAGTTACAGAATAGAAACTAATCGTTAGCTTATGGCTAATGTATATGAGAAATCCCATAGAGATGCTAGCGTTAGCATAATCGGTAAATGAGATATTTAGAAGCGAACTTCAGTCCATTTACAAAGGAGTTACATGAGAATAGTTCTTTGTTTACAACTGACTATTAAAATACTCAAAGGCTAATGTTTTTCTCTCCATATAATACCGTGTAGGAAAAAAAACTGTCTCATCAATGCTACTTGAACAGAAGTAGCCGCATAAAACCCCAAATAGGCTACTCTCGCTGCACAAAATAAACATTAGGCGTGCTTGTGACAACGTTGTGACCCACTAGTGATCACATGAAACCTGCTCTGCTACAGTATGAGTCTTCAATGCGTGATTTCGAGTAATTTAAATACTCGATAATGTCAATTTGCACATCGTTAAAACAACAATCATGATATTATTGCAGACGATATATATCGCCCACCCCGTGTGTGTGTGTGTGTAGCGTTTAACAGCTCTAAGGTGCAGGGGAAGAAGACTAACTGTGTGTGTGTGTGTGTGTGTGTGTGTAGCGTTTAACAGCTCTAAGGTGCAGGGGAAGAAGATTAACTGTGTGTGTGTGTAGCATTTAACAGCTCTAAGGTGCAGGGGAAGAAGACTAACTGTGTGTGTGTAGCGTTTAACAGCTCTAAGGTGCAGGGGAAGAAGACTAACTGTGTGTGTGTGTGTAGCGTTTAACAGCTCTAAGGTGCAGGGGAAGAAGACTAACTGTGTGTGTGTGTGTGTGGCGTTTAACAGCTCTAGGTGCAGGGAAGAAGACCAACTGTGTGTGTGTGTGTGTAGCCGTTTAACAGCTCTAAGGTGCAGGGAAGAAGACTAACTGTGTGTGTGTGTGTGTGTAGCGTTTAACAGCTCTAAGGTGCAGGGGAAGAAGATTAACTGTGTGTGTGTGTGTGTGTGTGTAGCGTTTAACAGCTCTAAGGTCCAGGGGAAGAAGACTAACTGTGTGTGTGTGTGTGTGTGTGTGTGTGTGTGTGTGTGTAGCGTTTAACAGCTCTAAGGTGCAGGGGAAGAAGATTAACTGTGTGTGTGTGTGTGTGTGTGTAAGTGTGTGTGTGTGGCGTTTAACAGCTCTAAGGTGCAGGGAAAGAAGATTAACTGTGTGTGTGTGTGTGTGTGTGGCGTTTAACAGCTCTAAGGTGCAGGGGAAGAAGATTAACTGTGTGTGTGTGTGTGTGTGTAGCGTTTAACAGTTCTAAGGTGCAGGGGAAGAAGATTAACTGTGTGTGTGTGTGTGTGTGTGTGTGTGTAGCGTTTAACAGCTCTAAGGTGCAGGGGAAGAAGACTAACTGTGTGTGTGTGTGTAGCGTTTAACAGCTCTAAGGTGCAGGGGAAGAAGATTAACTGTGTGTGTGTGTGTGTGTGTGTGTGTGTAGCGTTTAACAGCTCTAAGGTGCAGGGGAAGAAAATTAACTGTGTGTGTGTGTGTGTGTGTAGCGTTTAACAGCTCTAAGGTGCAGGGGAAGAAGATTAACTGTGTGTGTGTGTGTGTGTGTGTGTAGCGTTTAACAGCTCTAAGGTGCAGGGGAAGAAGATTAACTGTGTGTGTGTGTGTGTGTGTGTGTAGCGTTTAACAGCTCTAAGGTGCAGGGGAAGAAGATTAACTGTGTGTGTGTGTGTGTGTAGCGTTTAACAGCTCTAAGGTGCAGGGGAAGAAGATTAACTGTGTGTGTGTGTAGCGTTTAACAGCTCTAAGGTGCAGGGGAAGAAGACTAACTGTGTGTGTGTGTGTGTGTGTGTGTGTGTGTGTGTGTAGCGTTTAACAGCTCTAAGGTGCAGGGGAAGAAGATTAACTGTGTGTGTGTGTGTGTGTGTGTAGCGTTTAACAGCTCTAAGGTGCAGGGGAAGAAGACTAACTGTGTGTGTGTGTGTGTGTGTGTGTGTAGCGTTTAACAGCTCTAAGGTGCAGGGGAAGAAGACTGCGCTGGAGAAGCTGGGGGAGGTGGTGGACATGCTGAAGAAAGGAGGCGGGGCCTCGGACACCAGCAGGCAACTGGCCGCCATCAAGTTCATGAGCCGCCTGCTGGAGGAGGATGGGGTCACGCAGGAGAAGAAAACACTTTCCGACTCCGCTCAGGCCCTACGGTATGTGCACACACACATGCACGCGCACACACACACAGAAACACACACACACACACGCACATGCACATGCACATGCACACGCACACACAGACACGCGCACACACACACACATGCACGCGCACACACACGCAGACACACACACACACACACACACACACAGAAACACACATACACACACACACACACACAGCCAGACACCCGGAGGAGGGTTGCAGGAGAAGAAGACTTAACTCTGCTTAGACACGACAGTACGGAGACTCTCTCTCTCTCTCTCTCTCTCTCCCATGTTCACTCTCACTCTCTCTCTTACACACTCTCTCTCTCTCTCTCTGCGTCTGTCTGTCTGTCCGTCCGTCGGCCTGTCTCTATTTATAGTGGATGAAATCCCCTGGCTTCTTCTTCTTATTATACCTTTTTACCTTTTCAAAAATGAATGCGGCTCTAACGTACAGACATGTTGAAATAACTGTTGTGTAGGTCTGGAATTGGACAAGAGAGTTATCGTTTCAGATTTTTCAAAAAATGTATACTTTTTGAGAAATAAGGGATTAAAAGCTAATTTCCCCCCCATAGACTTGAATGGAGGCTGTGATGTCATAATGGCCTAGAGGCAGCTGCGCTTGTTAAGCTCCCAGAGTACAGTAGTTCCCAGGCTAATCAGAACACTGGCACAGGTGTCACCTGTGAATCCAACTGTCTCACCTTCTGATGCATACAATCTGGCTCTCCCTGAACTACACATCCTGTTTAAGTGTTTCCCGTGTGTCAAAATAAGTCACTGCCATATCTCATGCTTTGCGCATTATATATTCAGAGCGGCTTGACGCATATGGTTCAAATTTGGTAAAAGTGTTTGTATGGACTCAAAGATGAAGTGAGTTGATGTTGGAGGTCGAAGGTCAAGTCCATGAATACTCTGAGCGCGATATCTCAAAAATGCCTTGACATACATGCCTGAAATTTGGTATGAGTGTATGGACTCAAAGACGAAGTGAATTGATGTTGGAGGTCAAATGTCAAAGTCAAAAACACCTTGAGTGTTATATCTCAAGAACGCCTTGACACACAAGGTTTTTTGGTATGAGGGTTTGTATGAACCCAAAGATTAAGTGATTCAATTTTTTTTTTCCAGGAATCTCCCACCTACATTAAGACAGCAGTGTGATTCCTCTGTGAACCTCTGGCATTACATTTCAATTGTGTCTTTATTTCTCTAATAGTGTCTTTATATCTCTAATAGTGCCTTTATTTCTCTCTAATAGTGTCTTTGTACCTTTTAAGCTTGTCCAGTGTAGTGCGCTATCTGGGCGGTTCATCCTAAGAGTGGCAGCTTTCACTGGTGTTTGGTTCTGGGTGTTGCACCGGTAGATGAGCGGATCCGTGATGTTGTACTGCGGATCTGTGATGTTATGGTCTAGTGCGGAACCGTAATGTTCTAGTGCGCATCCGTGATGTTCTAGTGCGGAACCGTGATGTTCTAGTGCGGAACCGTGATGTTGTACTGCGGATCCATGATGTTCTGGTCTAGTGCGGCTACTACGCTGTCAGGTCTCGCCCACCTCAGATGGACTTTGCGACGGCAAAGACTCGCATCGGTTTCCGTCATATTGTTAATACAGGTATTCTTTACTGGTGTTCCGTCATATTAAAAATACTGGAGTTCTTTACTGGTGTTCCGTCATATTGTAAATACTGGTGTTCCGTCATATTGTAAATGCTGTTATTGCTGGAGTATACTGGTGGTTTGTCCCATTGTGTTTGCCATAGCCGTTTGCTCTGTTATGTGTGTTGTGAAACACTGCACATTCTGCTTCACCTCCAGCCTTGATCATTGTGCAGTTGAGCATATGGAAGGGAGCATATGGAAGGGTTAATGGATTGTCCACCGGTCCTGACGAATAGGAGGGCATATGGTACCCTGACATGAAGAGGAGGGGTCGTGCTTTGTCCTGTCGATGATCGGTGCACAATATATTATCCTGCTTATTATACCGGTGCACAATACATTATCCTGCTTATTATACGGCCACTTGCCAGAGCAAGAATAGAAACTGTGTTTTTATATAATTTTGTTGCCGTTTCATGGCTTCCGCCGAGAAACAAATAGTTTGGCACACGTTAGCACACGTTAGCAACATATTACTTGCTGACTTACTTTCAATGAAGTTCCATGACAATAAATTATCAACTACTACTCACGGAATGATATGAAAGACGTGAATCAGAAGCACAAAACTCGTTGCTATTGACAGCGGCCATTAATTTTTTGCAGCGATCATAATACGGAATTATGGGACGTCCAAACCTTGGGAACGCCCGTTCAGGTTAACGGAACTTTCTGCAGCGTGCTGAAGAGCCGTATAGTAAGGTGGATTATATTCTCATATCTAGATGCAATTTGGACATCATCATTTGGACATCATCGGACACACACACACACACACACACACACACACACACACGCACACACACAAACGAAGAAACAAGCAGACTTTTGGGAGTACCTGGGTTGGGATGATATGATAGCTCACACACACACACACAGACACAGACACATACCAGAGGAGGCTCCTTCATTGAGGAAAGGGAGGAACACCCTCCCTAAAATTTCAGAGAAAAATAAAAAATATATAAAGTGAATTACTATTCTGATAAATTACTGTTAATATATTACTATTTGAACACTTTAAATGAACAAAATTGTTCCCCTTGGTCAAAATGCCAACAACACCCCCTATCGCAATTGAAAATTACTGTATGGAGGAGCTTCCTCCTCAAGCCCCTCATTGAAGTCCATTATAAATGCCTCGGACCCCAGCGGCTCGTGAATCACGTCGTTTTCAATGGCCAAGGGAAGTAGCTCCTCCGTACAGTAATTTTCAATTGCAATAGGGGGTGCGGTTTTTAGCGGCAACGGTGAACTAATGAGCAGCTAGCTGCTCTGTAAGCAAGAACGTTATCTGCAGTCATACAACTAAGAATCTTGTGTTGAACGGAAAGCTTGTTTTTTTGCTCCTGAAATAAACAGTACAATGAAATCAGAGGACAAAGTCCATCTTTTATACATTCAAATACAGTGCAAAAGTTAGGATCAAAGCAGGAAGACCAGATCCAAAAATGAAGGATGGTAAGGCTAGTGTAGGCTACTGAATGCTACGTAGGCTAGTATGACAAATAGCCTACTTGTGACTAACTGGTAGCAGCTAACGTTAGCACTGGTCTGTCACAAACGTGGACAGTTCAGGGATTTGGTGATAAAAACATTTTCGGATATGCGTTGTTTTAATCATCCAAGTTATGCCTCAACTAAACAATTGTTAAATGATGTTCTTGTTGTTAAAGGATAATTCCGGTGTGATTTTGACCTAAAGTGTGTTGAAACATGATACCGAGTGTGAATGTATGTCTCATAGCTCACCTGGGGTTGTCACCTGCACTCAGAAATCTGGCACTAGTTAGCCAATGCTACCAACACAGTGTTTCGTTGTGGTGCCTCGGGCATCGGCCTAGCCATGCAAATAAATCACTGTTTTACACCATTTACGAGGCTCAAAGTAGCTCCATACTTCATTGGTAGACTTCCGATTTGACATTTAAAACGAGACATAGAGAACTTTGAAAAAAAGCACTAGTAGTTTATTTACAAGGCGATTTATACAGACAGTACCTTAAGGAATTTTACCGTTTGACATCTTGAATTTAGTCTATTAAGTTGAGCATGATAACGAACAAGTATGATAAGGGATCAGATTCCAAAAATAATTCCGTGAAAATGCATGGATTCCAGTTGTTGCTCCAACCTCCAGACTTTTCATAATTTTGCACATCAGGAAAACAGTGTTTCATAACTAGACCTATATATCTTCCCTGACTTCCCAAACCTAAATTTACATTTATTAATTTAGCACTATTATCCAAAGTGACTTGTATATTTAAATTATATTACAAAGTATATTGTCCCTGGAGGAGTTTAGGGTTAAGTGCCTTGCTCAAATGCACAATGGTGGAAGCCAAGAATTGAACCCACAACTTTTCTGGCTACTGCATGCTAGCCTAGCTCCTTAGGTCAGACCCCCCCTAAGAATGTCAGAACAGCATTTATTGCACAACATTGCCAGTTAAAATGCTACATACATTCTGCTGCTATAAATGTGTCTGGGTAGGTGGCTTACATACTCGTTCACATATGCCACCAACACCATCACAAACTTACATTTGCCACTAACACCAATCAAGCGGACATTTCTTCCTTTGTTATTTTTTTAACCACCGGCTGCCACTGATACACACACACATACAAACATACACAAACACACACACACGGCCTGCTGGTGGTGGTGTGTGTGTGTGTGTGTGTGTGAGTAACCTCCCCCTCTCTCTGCCCCCTGCAGGTGTTCTCTGTCGGTGTGTAACGGCCTGCTGGTGGTCATCATGCTGATCTCCAGCCATAAGAGCCTGGCAGAGCAGCTGGTGGCGTGCGGCATCAGCGCCGTGCTGAAGAAGTGCCTCTCGTCCCAGCGCTCCGAGACCACCACACTCGCCATCATCGCACTCAACCACATCTCCATGGTGCACAAGCTGGAGAAGCAGGGTGAGTGGTGTCACACACACACACACACACACACACACACACACACACACACACACACAGGGTGAGCGGGTGTCACGCACGACATGTCAGGTCACCTGCAGTGGTGCATGTTGTCCACTAGTGGGCAGGAGTAACCTTGAGTAGGGTTGGAAAAAATTCCATCACTAGCTTTTTTCACTCGTTGTAATTTTAGTCAGTTTGGCGTGACATCATATCCCTCAAATCTAAGTGAAAACGATCACTTTTAGCCTAGGAAATTACTGTGAAGATACTCAGATATTCATTTGTTTCTCAAGAATTTAGCTTCCCACAAGGAAATATAAAATGCTAACTTTTGAAAAGTGTTTTCATAGCTTCCTTGCAACATGATGGTTGTGTGAAATTGCAGTTGCAGTATTTAGCTCTTGACTTTTGTGACGTTAGTGACAGAAAACAGAGGAGAGACTGGACTACTACTTATCACGTTTTTTAGAACACTAGTTGTTGTGTTGTTACAACATCAGTCAAAGACTGCATGCTCAGAATGTCACAAAAGCCCATTATCTAAGGTCAGTTGGCTAACTGGTAGTTGGGCAGCCGTGGGCCACTGGTTAGCACTCTGGACTTGTAACCGGAGGGTTGCCAGTTCGAGCCCCGACCAGTGGGCCGCGGCTGAAGTGCCCTTGAGCAAGGCACCTAACCCCTCACTGCTCCCCGAGCGCCGCCATTGAAGCATGCAGCTCACTGCGCCGGGATTAGTGTGTGCTTCACCTCACTGTGTGCAGTGTGTTTCACTAATTCACCGATTGGGTTAAATGCAGAGACCAAATTTCCCTCACGGGATCAAAAAAGTATATATACTTATACTTACTAACTTTGGATCAGTAAGCAGCTGGCTAAACTATGCTGTTGCAAGCTATCCCTGCGGATTGAATCCCTGGTTTTAGAACACTCTGTTGCAGCAAGTTGATTGAAGCAAGAAGTGGGCTAGTTGCATCTTTGGTCTGAACTGACACATACACACACACACACACACACACAGCGTTGGTTAAAGCTATGTCGCCATCAGTGTTCTAATCTGTAAAAATGACAGCCTACACACACACACACACACACGCACACTGAACTGAGCGTTGGTTAAAGCTAAGCAGCCATCAGTGTTCTAATCTGTGAAAATGACGGACAGCCTTCACATTTTTCAAAATGTCCATCAATGACGGAAAATATTCGGTTTACGCAACTCCTGGTTGAGATAAATCATTAAGCCACAGCAAGTATCAGTTAGCAAGGGTTTCTAATCATTTGTGTAAAGCAAGAAAAGCTTATTCATATGATACGTCAAATGAAGACCTATACAATATTTACAGCTGTTAGAATTTGAAGCCAGACCACAGGTATTTTTCCAGAAACGTGGTGGTTCTACCACTTTGCACATGTGCCCATGGACAGTTGAAGGTACTGTGTGTGTGTGTGTGTGTGTGTGTGTGTGTGTATTTACGTGTGCGTGCGCGTGCGTGTGTGTGTGTATTTATGTGCACGTGTGTGTGTGTGCGTATTTACGTGTGTGTGTGTGTATTTATGTGCGCGTGCGTGTGTGTGTGTGTGTGTGTGTTTTACGTGTGCGTGCGTGTGTGTATTTACGTGTGCGCGTGCGTGTGTGTGTGTGTGTGTGTGTATTTACGTGTGCGTGCGCGTGCGTGTGTGTGTGTATTTATGTGCACGTGTGTGTGTGTGCGTATTTACGTGTGTGTGTGTGTGTATTTATGTGCGTGTGTGTGTGTGTGTGTATTTACGTGTGCGTGCGTGTGTGTGTGTGTGTATTTACGTGTGCGTGCGTGTGTGTATTTACGTGTGCGCGTCGCGTGCGTGTGTGTGTGTGTGTGTGTGTGTGTGTGTGTGTGTGTATTTATGTGCGCGTGTGTGTGTGGATTTACGTGTGCGTGTGTGTGTGTGTGTATTTATGTGCGTGTGTGTGTGTGTATTTACGTGTGTGTGTGTATTTAAATGTGCGTGTGTGTGTGTGTGTATTTATGTGTGTGTGTGTATTTATGTGTGCGTGTGTGTACGTGTGCGCGTGCGTGTGTGTGTGTGTGTGTGTATTTACGTGTGTGTGTGTGTGTATTTATGTGTGCGTGTGTGTGTATTTATGTGTGCGCGTGTGTGTATTTATGTGCGTGTGTGTGTATTTACGTGTGTATGTGTGTGTATTTATGTGTGTGTGTGTGTGTAGAGTCTGCAGAGGAGCAGGAGTTTAAGGACGTGTGTATTTATGTGTGTGTGTGTATTTACGTGTGTATTTATCTGTGCGCGTGTGTGTAGAGTCTGCAGAGGAGCAGGAGTTTAAGGACATGGAGCTGAAGATGCTGTGTGTGTGTGTGTAGAGTCTGCAGAGGAGCAGGAGTTTAAGGACGTGTGTGTGTATTTATGTGTGTGTGTGTATTTACGTGTGTATTTATCTGTGCGCGTGTGTGTGTATTTACGTGTGTATTTATCTGTGCGCGTGTGTGTAGAGTCTGCAGAGGAGCAGGAGTTTAAGGACATGGAGCTGAAGATGCTGTGTGTGTGTGTAGAGTCTGCAGAGGAGCAGGAGTTTAAGGACGTGTGTGTGTATTTATGTGTGTGTGTAGAGTCGGCAGAGGAGCAGGAGTTTAAGGACATGGAGCTGAAGATGCTGGTGGTCAGTCTGAAGAACATGACGGCCTCTAAGGAGGTGATCCAGACGCTGGAGCAGCTGCTGTGTGAGCCGTCCGCCCAGCTGGACGACGAGAAGAACAAGGTCACGCACAGCCGAGACGCCTTCCAGGACCTGGTGGGCCTCATGGACCAACACCTCCACACCACTCCACACCACTCCACACCACTCCACACCACTCCACACCACTCCACACCACTCCACACACCACTCCACACCACTCCACACCACTCCACACCCTCCACACCCCCCCACACCACACCACACCACACCACACACACACCACACCCAACACCACTACACCACACGCTCCACACCACTCCACCACACCACTCACACCACTCCACACCACTCCACACCACACCACAACACACCACACCGCACCACACCGCACTACACCACACCACACCACACGCACTACACTACACCACACCGCACCACACCACAACACACCACACCACTCCACACCACACCACAACACACCGCACCGCACCACACCACACCGCACCGCACCACACCGCACCACACCGCACCACACCACACCACACCACACCACACCACGCACCACAACACACGCTTCCACCACACGCTGCACCACACCACTCCACACCACACCACACCACTCCACACCACTCCACACCACACACACTCCACACCACACCACACCACACCACACCACTCCACACCACACACACCACTCCACCACTCCACACACACACCACACCACTCCACACCACTCCACACCACTCCACACCACTCCACACCACACCACACCACTCCACACCACTCCACACCACTCCACACCACTCCACACCACTCCACACCACACCACACCACTCCACACCACACCACACCACACCACTCCACACCACTCCACACCACACCACACACCACACCACACCACTCCACACCACTCCACACCACACCACACACCACACCACACCACACACCCACCCCACCACACCACACCACACCACACCACACCACACCACACAACACCCCACCACACCACACACACCACACACACCACACCACACCACACCCCACCACACCCCACACCACCCCACCACACCACCACACACCACACCACACCCCACCACACCACACACACACACACCACCCACACCACTCCACACCACACCACACCACTCCACACCACACACACTCCACACCACTCCACACCACTCCACACCACTCCACACCACTCCACACCACTCCACACCACCCACACCACTCCACACACACCACCACTCCACCACCCACACCACTCCACACCACACCACACCACACCACACCACTCCACACCACACACACCACTCCACACCACACCACACCACACCACCCACACCACTCCACTCCACACACCACACCACACCACTCCACACCACACACACCTCTCCACACCACACCACTCCACACCACTCCACTCCACTCCACTCCACTCCACTCCACTCCACACCACACCACACACACACCACTCTGCTCAGCACTGGCTAATGCCAACATACACAACACAGTCACACGGTGTAGTGGACTCTCCAAGATGGAAGATGGCCTTTGGGAAAAGGCTGTGTGTGTGTGTGTGTGGTGTGTGTGTGTTTGCAACAGCAAACCCAGTGGACATCATTAGCTAATGATTCATATCCTGACTCATGTGATGACGCCAGACCCTCTCTGTTTAACCTCTGGTTCTGTGTGTGTCTGTGTGTGTGTGTGTCTGACTCATGTGATGACCCCAGACCCTCTCTGTTTAACCTCTGGTTCTGTGTGTGTGTGTGTGTGTCTGACTCATGTGATGACCCCAGACCTGTTTAACCTCTGGTTCTGTGTGTGTGTGTGTGTGTGTCTGACTCATGTGATGACCGCAGACCTGTTTAACCTCTGGTTCTGTGTGTGTGTGCGGTCCTCTCAGGTGGTGCAGCAGTTCATCCGCTTCCTGTACCGGCTGGCGTCGCTGAATAAGGACTACGCCGTCGTCATGTGCCGGCTGGGCACCAAGGACGCGCTGGTCAAGGCCCTGGACAAGCACAGCACCAATCTGCTGCTGGTCACCGAGCTGCGCGACCTCATCAGCGACTGCGAGAAGTACGCCAGCCTCTACAAGAAGATGACCACTAGTGTCCTTGCAGGATGCATCCAGGTGAGGGCACAGGAGGGGTGCTAGGTTTGAGGGGGGGTATTTGAGGTGGGGTAACTGATCCAGGTGAGGGGACCGGAGGGCTGTGGGGTATTTGAGGGGGGGGTATTTGGGGTGGGGTAACTAATCCAGGTTAGGGGACAATATAGCGGTGGGATTGAGGGGGGGTATTTGAGGTGGGTTAACTAATCCAGGTGAGGGGACAGGAGGGCAGTGGGCTATTTGAGGGGGGGTATTTGAGGTGGGGTATTTGAGGGGTATTTAATTTGGCTCCTCAGAACGATATTTCTCTCTGTTCTCGCTTTTATCTCGCTCCATCTCTCCCTCCCTCCCTCTCTCCATCTCTCCCTCTCTGTCCTTCCTCCCTCCATCTCTCCCTCCCTCCCTCTCTCCCTCTCTCCATCTCTCCCTCCCTCTCTCCATCTCTCCCTCCCTGTCTCAGATGGTTCTGGGCCAGATAGAGGAACACAGGCGGAGCCACCAGCCCATCAACATTCCCTTCTTTGATGTGTTCCTGCGGAACCTGTGCCAAGGTCAGATGCCATGCTGTGCCCACTGGACCAGTATTATCTCAGTGTGTGTGTGTGTGTGTGTGTGTAGTGTGTATCTGAAGCGTCTGAGTGCCCCTCCTGTCCTGCAGGGTCCAGTGTGGAGCTGAAGGAGGATAAGTGCTGGGAGAAGGTGGAGGTGTCCTCCAACCATCACCGTGCCAACAAGCTCACTGACAAGAACCCCAAAACCTACTGGGAGTCCAACGGCTGCACGGGCTCCCATTTCATCAACATCTACATGCTCAAGGGTGTAGTCATCAGGTACACACACACACACACTCACACACCAACATCATCTACATGCTCAAGGGTGTAGTCATCAGGTACACACACACACACACACCATCAACATATACATGCTCAAGGGTGTAGTCATGTACACACACTCACACACACACACACACACACCATCAACATATACATGCTCAAGGGTGTAGTCATCAGGTAAACACACACACACTCACACACACAAACACACACCATCAACATCTACATGCTCAAAGGGTGTCATCAGGCACACACTCACACACACACACACACACACACACACACACACACACACAACTTTTACTTGCTCAAGTCAAGTCTAGTCAGTTTTATTTGTATAGCGCATTTAACGTGCACAGAGTGCAACCCAAAGCGCTCCACATAGGCTAAGACATTGTCATTGACACATAGACTAACAAAGACAATAGCGGACGAAGCGGCGTAGTCGCCAGTTACCCGTGACACCAAGACATAGAACTACATTTAAGAAATAACAAACGCAAAAGATGCCGGACGGAGCGGCGTAGTCGCCAGTGTAGCTCCAGCTGCTTTCCCGAGAAATCCCCTGGACCACACAGTGAAGTGCAGCACCGGCTCACAGATGGATGGGATGGATGTAAGAGGCCCAGGGCAAAAGCTAGCCATAGCTAGCTCCCAATGGACAGACGTTAGCAACATCAGCCGACTTGAAAGCAGTAAAAAGGACTAAGAGAATAACTAGACATTTAACTAGACAAATCAATACAAAAAATAAATGTGACATTACATAAAATTACGAGCATTACATAAAAACAAACAAAAACATGATGCCAGACGGAGCGGCGTGTCTCGCCAGCGTCCCCGTAACCTAGCAACTATTTATACTATTTATACAACTATTATATAAGGGGGTGTTTGTCATCAGGTACACACACACCATCAACATGTACATGTACATGGGTGGCTTCATAAGGAGCACTAATTAAGAAGATCTAATCTGGCCTTCACCAGCTATAGACCCTTTCAACAATAAAAACAAAAACAATGCTTGAACGTTCTATTTGGGCCCCAATCTACTTCCTCTGCATTAAGATAACATATGGAATGTTAAAACAGAAGCCTTGTGGGGCCACTATGATGCTGATAATGGAACTCTCTTGAAAGGGTCTATAAGATACATTCTCTGCAGATCTACTCTAATCAGTGGTGGTTAACGTGTGTATGTGTCCTTCACAGGCAATTGGCGGTGCTAGTGGCTAGCGAAGACTCCAGCTACATGCCCGCACGCATTGTAGTGCTGGGAGGAGACGACCCTGCCAACGTCAACACGGAACTCAACACCGTAAGACAAGTCCGCTACTTTATACCTGCTCAACACCGTAACACAACACAGCCACTTAGTGTTGCTCAACACCGTAACACAACACAGCCACTTTACAGCTGCTCAACACCGTAACACAACTCAGCCACTTAGTGTTGCTCAACACCGTAACACAACACAGCCACTTTACAGCTGCTCAACACCGTAACACCACTCAGCCACTTAGTGTTGCTCAACACCGTAACACAACACAGCCACTTTACAGTTGCTCAACACCGTAACACAACACAACCTCTTTAGTGTTGCTCAACACCTGAAGACAACAGAGCTTCTCTAGTGTTGCTTGGTTAGTGTGAATGAGACATTTATGAGATAATGATAAATGTCATTACTAGCCTAGTGGTCTCACTGTGCAGGATAATCCAAAGCCCTCACCACTGTGCAGGATAATCCAAAGCCCTCACCACTGTGCGCTGCTGCTCATCGTTTGCTCTTGTAATGTAATTACACTGTCTGTATGTCCTTGCAGGTGATCATTACACTGTCTGTATGTCCTTGCAGGTGATGATTACACTGTCTGTATGTCCTTGCAGGTGATCATTACACTGTCTGTATGTCCTTGCAGGTGAACGTGCCTCCATCTGCCAACCGAATCGTTCTGCTGGAGAACATGACTCGCTTCTGGTCCATCGTGCAGATCCGCATCAAGAGATGCCAGCAGGTCACTGCTATACTATGGCTGCTGTAATATAGGGGTCAGGTTCTATAGCTGTACTATATGGGTCAGGTTCTATAGCTGTACTATAGGGGTCAGGTTCTATGGCTGCTGCACTATAGGGGTCAGGTTCTATGGCTGCTGTAATATAGGGGTCAGGTTCTATAGCTGTACTATAGGGGTCTGGTTCTATAGCTGTACTATAGGGGTCAGGTTCTATGGCTGCTGCACTATAGGGGTCAGGTTCTATGGCTGCTGTAATATAGGGGTCAGGTTCTATAGCTGTACTATAGGGGTCAGGTTCTATGGCTGCTGTACTATAGGGGTCAGGTTCTATGGCTGCTGTAATATAGGGGTCAGGTTTTATAGCTGTACTATAGGGGTCAGGTTCTATAGCTGTACTATAGGGGTCAGGTTCTATGGCTGTACTATAGGGGTCAGGTTCTATGGCTGCTGTAATATAGGGGTCAGGTTCTATAGCTGCTGTAATATAGGGGTCAGGTTCTATAGCTGCTGTAATATAGGGGTCAGGTTCTATAGCTGCTGTAATATAGGGCTCAGGTTCTATAGCTGCTGTACTCTAGGGGTCAGGTTCTATGGCTGCTGTACTGCTATGCTATGGCTGCTGTGCCCTATTAATCAAATGATTAAAATGGCCCAGTCTTGACTTTTTTTTCTTTTCGTGACCAATTACCTCCAATTACCAGCCAAAAGTGTGACGTAGAGTTGTTTTCCTAGAAAAACATAGCACACAACACAGTTGAATTTTGGTGTGCAGACTTGTCGTGTTTCTGACCCTCCATCTCCTCTGTTCTCCTCTGTTCTCTGTTCCCCTGCTTCTCCTCTGTTCTCTGTTCCCCTGCGTCTCCTCCATCTCCTCTGTTCTCTGTTCCCCTGCGTCTCCTCTGTTCTCCCCTGTTCCCCTCCATCTCCTCTGCGTCTCCTCTGTTCCCGGTGCTCAGGGTGGCATTGACACGCGTGTGCACGGGTTCGAGGTGCTGGGGCCCAAGCCCACCTTCTGGCCCGTGTTCAAGGAGCAGCTGTGCTGCCGCACCTACCTGTTCTACACCACCAAGGCGCACACCTGGTGCCAGGAGATCCTGGAGGACAGGGCTCAGCTGCTGCAGCTCTTCAACAAGTAAGACACACACATAAACACACACACACGCTCACACACACACACACACACACACATACATATACACACACTCACACATACATGCACGCACACACACACACACACACAGACACTCACAGGGCTCTGAAATACGAGCAGATGTTTTTTCTTGACCTGTGTGTGTGTGTGTTTGTGTCCCAGGTTGAACAGCGCTCTGAAACATGAGCAGATGTTTGCTGACCGCTTCCTACCTGATGCTGAAGCTGCCGAGGCCCTGGGGCGCACCTGCTGGGAGGCCCTCATCACACCTATAGTGCAGAGCATCACACTCTCAGGTGAGACACACACACACACACACACACACACACACACACACACACACACACACACACACACACACCTCAGGTGAGACACACACACACACTTGCAGACGCGCCCACACACACACACACTTGCAGACGCGCGCACACACACACACACACACACACACACACCCCTCAGGTGAAACACACACACACACACACACCCCTCTAACTCCCTGTTGTCCTCTGTCCCCTGCTAGACACCCCGGTGCTGAGCCCCCTGGCCTGGTTGCTGAGTGAGTACCTGGACAATGCTGAGTCGTCCAAGCGCTACAAGACGCGGGCGGCCATCTTTAACTCGCGCGTGCGACGCCTCACACACCTGCTGGTGCACGTGGACACGAGCCGCGTCGACACCGAGGAGCTCAAGCCGCCCGTCAAGTCCAGTGAGTACCTGACGCTCGGGGTGTAGTCCGACCCAGTCGGAACCTGACGCTCGGGGTGTAGTCAGACCCAGTCGGAACCTGACGCTTAACCTGACGCTCGGGGTGTAGTCCGACCCAGTCGGAACCTGACGCTCAGGGTGTAGTCTGACCCAGTCGGAACCTGACGCTCAACCTGACGCTCGGGGTGTAGTCTGACCCAGTCGGAACCTGACGCTTAACCTGACGCTCAACCTGATGCTCGGGTGTAGTCCGACCCAGTCGGAACCTGACGCTCGGGACGTAGTCCGACCCAGTAGGAACCTGACTCTTAACCTGACGCTCGGGGTGTAGTCCGACCCAGTCGGAACCTGGCGCTTAACCTGACACTCGGCGTGTAGTCCGACCCAGTCGTAACCTGACGCTCGGGACGTAGTCCGACCCAGTCGGAACCTGACGCTCAACCTGACGCTCGGAGTGTAGTTCGACCCAGTCGGAACCTGACGCTTAACCTGACGCTTGGGGCATAGTCCGACCCAGTCGGAACCGATCCGCATGTAACTCCTGTCTGCTCTGGAGTGACCTTTGGCCTTAAGGCTCCGTCTTTGTGACCAAACCTTTGTGCGGTTTGCTTGTTTGGTTCTCAAAGGACAGAGAAGACTGTGCACCTTGACAAGGTATACAGCAGGGGCAGCAATTTCAGAAAGGGCAACTTAATATTAAAAAGAACAAGTATCGCAAAGAGCAACTTAATATTAAAAAGAACAAGTATCGTAAAGCTGCTCACTTTGCGAACAGCAACTGGTTTATTGGTCAGACCAAACCCTCTGCCTGACCGACATGTCAGCTCACCAATAAACCCATTGGCGTTGTTGTGAAGTGGCCGTGGCTGCTCTGCCAGCCCTTCAAATGACCTCTGACCTTTCCCAGCACATGTTCATGAGGCCGTTAACGCATTTGGCTGCACACGCCTCTCATTTTGGCCTTTTAAGCAGGTCTAACGTAGTATTCAACTTCTGTTGACCCAACGTCATCGTCCAGATTAGTCTAGGCTGATGTCTTTCCTTAGTAGACCTGCGAGACTTGTTTTGACTCAGGAGAGATTTGACACCAGTGCCTTATAGTCTCCTGTAGATTCTGAGTGGTCAGGGATCTAACAGTTAAACTACGTGATGTGCATGTGTTGGAAGAGTGGTCAGGGATCTAACAGTTAAACTACGTGATGTGCATGTGTTGGAAGAGTGGTCAGGGATCTAACACTTAAACTACGTGATGTGCATGTGTTGGAAGAGTGGTCAGGGATCTAACACTTAAACTACGTGATGTGCATGTGTTGTAAGACTGTGGAGAGATCTAACACTTAAACTACGTGATGTGCATGTGTTGAAAGAGTGGTCAGAGATCTAACACTTAAGCCACATGATGTGCATGTGTTGAAAGGTCAGGGCTGCATGCCTATGTCCCTGCATTCCGAGTGCTTTCTATGACCAGACCGATTAACTGAAGGTGCAATGTGGGGTTTCTGCTGGACAATGTCTCTCTGTCTGTCAGAACAGCACAGACCTTTACAGCACAGACCTTTACAGACCTTTACAGCACAGACCTTTACAGACCTTTACAGCACAGACCTTTACAGCACAAACCTTTACAGACCTTCACAGCACAGACCTTTACAGACCTTTACAGCACAGACCTTCACAGCACAGACCACAGACCTTAACAGCACAGACCTTTACAGCACAGACCTTTACAGCACAGACCTTTACAGCACAGACCTTCACAGCACAGACCTTCACAGCACAGGCCACAGACCTTTACAGTGCAAAGAACATGCAGCTTTCTCAGAATTCCTGTGCATCCCAGGGGTCTAGAGTTCCAGAATTCCTGTGCATCCCAGGGGTCTTGAGTGCCTTTGTTGCTCCAGGAGTTTGTCATGAATTTTGCATACGTTTTCAGAACGGGAATAATGTAAGCAAATGGTCAAGAGACGCACATGCGCACGGAATAGCTGTGCTTCCTCATGTCACAATCACATCGTTATTATCTTCAGTAGAGCTACACATTGCACCTTCAAGCAAAGTGTATGAAAATGTAAAATTGTGCTGAAGCTGTTGTAGCCATTAGAGTTCTCTATTTGAAGATATGTTTCTTGTTTTCAGAAGGTATCAACAGAAGCAAAGATTTGAAGAGTAAGTAACAGAATAGAAGTTGAAGTCCTGCAATGCACTTTGTTTCTGTTTATTATGCAAATTATATTTTCTGTTTTGAGTATGTAGGCAGTGGGTTTTTTTTATTGCGTAATTCACTCTTGTCCAAGCTCCTCCCCTTATTAACCAGCACCTGCCACTGTGGTTTATTTTCCTGCCTCCTATTTACCAGCAGCTTATACACACACACACACACACACACACACACACACACACACACTCTTTGACATGTAGATACATACACACTTTCACCCACTTAAACATATAGATGCACATACTCTAACACACAGAGTGTTGAGATGTCATTTTGTTCTCCCTCTGTTTCTCTGGGCTGGTTTGCTTATGATAGTGATGCTTCCCAGAGGTGCTCCGATGACTGCACTCACACGTGTGATATTTACACATACACACACAAGTTTGATATGGACACACACACACACACCCACCCACATTTGATATTTACACACACACACACACACACGCATACACTTTTGATACTCCTCACACACACACATAAACACACATTTGATACCCCCCCACACACACACACACACACACACACACACACATTTGATACCCACACACACACATTTCATATCCACACACACACACAAACACACACACACACACACACACTTGATATTCCCACACACACACACATTTGATATTCCCACACACACATTTGATATTCACACACTCATTTGATACTCACACACACACACACATACACACACACACACACACTTAATATTCCCCCAGGGATGGGCAAACTACGCCAAGCACTTTCATATGGCCCGCCGAGCATTTCATTAGGTTATCAGGTTGCTCGCTATTTTTTTTCTGCAATAGACAACGTTGTGGTTAGCTTTACTGCAAACTGCTTTTCACTCTTCTTAGAAAACGTTTACAATATCAATGTCAAAACATCATGTTACATAGAGATGATGCTCGTTGGTATCTCCATTGCGGCTGATCTCACTTCAACGTTCTGCTCCTCCATTTAACTGGGAGCGCGTCTGAGCGCGCTCAAGAGGGAGAGAGAGAGCGGCAGGTTCCAGCTGGCTCGTCATTGTTGATAATTGATATCTCCTTATAAGAAACGTTTAAAAGGAAATGATGAAGGCAACGGTAGTTCCCACTACTGACCATTTATAAACTGTGAGAGAGCACAGCCATGGGAACCGCACTAGCCATAGGCTATATTTCAGTGGAGCTGACTAAACGTGAATTGCTCTTAAAGTGACAGTGCACCATTTATAAATGAGCTAAACAGCATCAGATTAGCAGTAATCAATTAATGTTTGAAAACAAATAAATATTTTTTTTTTTTTTTTTTTGGTGGTCAATTTTCAAAACCCAATGTGGCCCTTGAGCCAAAATGTTTGCCCACCCCTGGCCTAAACTCTCAAATACACTTATTTCTCATTAGAGACTGTTGAAATATTAACACTAAACCCTCAAATACACTTATTTCTTATTAGAGACAGCTGCTTTTCCATAAAGGAACATTGCTGCACATGCACTACACCAAGCTGGCTCATATTTGCCAAATCTTGATTTCTCAATCGGCTTTTTCCAGTTCATAGAAGTCCATGTTTATGAGTGAATTAAGCATTAAATATCTGATGAGCCGGTAAAGGGCTCGTAAAGCCGCTTAGTCCTCACTGTATCTGGCATGGCATCGGCGAGCCTCTGGCCGTGTGTTGCTTGAGTTTTTTTTAGAGTTTGAAGCCAGTGGGTAGTGTGTCGGTCAGCATAATGGGGCGTCTCTTTCAGATGGCAAGGAGGGCAAAAACAAGGAGGCGGCCGTGATGTCATCGTCTTCTTCGGCAGTCAAGCCCAAGCTGAAGAACACCAGCAGCATTGCTGGCATCGCCCTCTGCTGGCAGGGAGTCGTACAGAGACAGGTCAGTCAAACACACGCGCGCGCGCGCACACACACACACACACACACACACACACACACACACACACACACACACACACACACACACACAGACGAACCGTAAAGGGTGTGTCGTTCGGTTCAATAATGTCCCATGTACCATTGCAACATACACACACGATAGATAGATACTTTATTGATCCCCAGGGGAAATTCACACACACATGTATAAAAGCATACACAGACACATTCATTCATACTTTAAATACATCAATATAATCAAGCAAATGGTGCTCTCTCTGTGCAGGTGAAGAAGTTTCTGGACTCCACATGTAGCCTGCCTGACTTTGTGGAGCGTTACCGGGCGATGTACCTGCGTCTGAAGAACGCCATGGAGGAGCTGTTTGGCCAGCAGACGGCGTTCGTGCTGGCGCTCCGACAGGGCTTCTCCGCCGCACTGCTGCAGCTCTCCATCCTCACCTCCATGCACGTGAGTACACAACTACATCACCCACAATGCACCTCTCCATCCTCACCTCCATGCACGTGAGTACACAACTACATCACCCACAATGCACTTCTCAGCCCCCACCTCCATGCACGTGAGTACACAACTACATCACCCACAATGCACCTCTCCATCCTCACCTCCATGCACGTGAGTACACAACTAAATCACCCACAATGCACCTCTCCATCCTCACCTCCATGCACGTGAGTACACAACTACATCACCCACAATGCACCTCTCAGCCCCCACCTCCATGCACGTGAGTACACAACTACATCACCCACAATGCACCTCTACTACATCACCCACAATGCACCTCTCCATCCTCACCTCCATGCACGTGAGTACACAACTACATCACCCACAATGCATCTCTACTAAATCACCCACAATGCATCTCTCAGCCCCCACCTCCATGCACGTGAGTACACAACGACAGCCCCCTGCCTCCATGTACATAATTGTGCGATCCATTTGTACGAATGGGTCTTCTTACGAGTAGTAAGAAGTTACACAAAATTACATGACTGCACGGCCCTCTGAAGTCGTCTGACGAGAAGCGGTCTCGTACAAATCAATAGACCCCCAATTCACGGAGAGTTCTGACTATTTGAACGTTACGTCATTTCACAAGTTACAAGTTGCCACATGCCGTCACCACGTACAAATGGAACGCACGATAAGTGTAGAGTTACATTGCTCACAATGCATCAGCCCCCTCCTCTATGTACATGAGTACCGAACTACACCACCCACAATGCATCTCTCAGGCTCCATCTCCACGCACTTGAGTACTAACATTACTCAAAACAAATTTCTGCACTTGCACCACCATCGGCCATCAGTGGCTCAGGAGGGAGAGGGGTCGTCCAGCAGCTGCCCTACTCCTCCTGCTCTGTCGGAGTGTCCTTGATCCATCTGAAATTTCTCATGATTGCATGTTTCTGTTCAAAGCTAAATTAAAATCATTCATGGTTTGAATTATTCTTGGCTTGTGTTATCAACGACTAAGCTGTGTTCTGTCTGTGTGTGTGTGTTCTGTTGTTTGTGTGTGTGTATTCTGTGTGTGTGCGCGTGTTCTGTGTGTGTGTGTGTGTGTGTGTGTGTGTGTGTGTGCGCGTGTTCTGTGTGTGTGTGTGTGTGTGTGTGTGTGTGTGTGTGTTCTGTTGTTTGTTTGTGTGTGTGTGCGTGTGCGTGTGTTCTGTGTGTGTGTGTGTAGGTGAGTGAGCGCTTTGCCCAGTACATTGACCTGATGATCCAGGAGAGCTGTGGTGACAGTGGCAACGTGGAGACGCTCAGCCAGCTGCAGCAGTTCCTGGAGCCCATGCTCTTCCTGTCCGGCCTCGAGCTCGCCAACACCTTCGAGCACTTCTACAGGTGAGACACACACACACCCCACTACAGCACCTGGAGTACTTGTATAGATGAGGGAAGCACTTTGCTGGAGGCTGTGTGGGTGCGGATGGACCTTTACATCGTCTTTACATCTATGTCGTCTTTACGTCGTCTTCAGGTAGTCTTTACATCGTCTTTGCGTGAGTCTTTTGTCGATCTTCGTAGTCTTCGTGAGTCTTTACATGATCTTTCACGTGAGGTCTTCGCGTGATCTTTACATCTTTCGTGAGTCTTTACATGTCTTTCTGCAGTAGTCTTGGGTAGTCTTTACATGCGTCTTCTACGTGGTCTTTACGCTCGTCTTTCGTGATGTCTTTGCGTGAATCTTTTCACGTGAATCTTTACATCATCTTTGCGTAATCTTTACATCGTCTTTACATCATCTTTACATCATCTTTGCGTAGTCTTTGTGTAGTCTTTGCGTAGTCTTTGTGTAGTCTTTACGTAGTCTTTACATCATCTTTGCGTAATCTTTGCGTAGTCTTTGCGTAATCTTTGCGTAGTCTTTGCGTAGTCTTTACATCATCTTTGCGTAATCTTTGCGTAGTCTTTGCGTAATCTTTGCGTAGTCTTTACATCATCTTTGCGTAATCTTTGCGTATGCGTCTTTACGTCGTCTTTGCGTAATCTTTGTGTAGTCTTTGCGTAGTCTTTACGTAGTCTTTGCGTAGTCTTTGCGTAGTCTTTACATCATCTTTGCGTAATCTTTGCGTAATCTTTGCGTAGTCTTTGCGTAATCTTTGCGTAGTCTTTGCGTAATCTTTGCGTAGTCTTTGCGTAATCTTTACGTAGTCTTTGCGTAGTCTTTGCGTAGTCTTTACGTAATCTTTACATCATCTTTGCGTAATCTTTACGTAGTCTTTGCGTAGTCTTTGCGTAATCTTTGCGTAGTCTTTGCGTAATCTTTATATTGTCTTTACATTTTTACCTATTTGTTTTCTTTTTTGAGCACCTACCAGGATTGGATGTGCAGACATTCTCTAATCACTAATTACTCTGTCATCGGTCATCCCAGTGATGCGTCGCATGTAGGTACCTGGGGACCGTCTGCTGGGCCAGAGCAAGGTGTGGCTGGAGAGTGCTGTGATCGAGCAGATCGGCTCCTGCTTCCCCAACCGCTTCCCCCAGCAAATGCTCACCAACCTGCGCGAGTCCCAGGAGCTGCAGCAGGAGTTCCACCTGTACAGACTACAACAGCTGGACAAGACCCTGCAGGACCTGGACGAGGAGGTCGGAGCATGCACGCACAGACACACATATGCACACACGCACGCACACTCACACGCATGCCTACACACACACACACACACTCTCTCACACACACACACTCCTACAGATGTACATCCTGCTGCAGTTCAACAATAAGGAGGTACACACACACACACTCCTACAGATGTACATCCTGCAGTTCAACAACAAGGGTACACACACACACATTCTGCAGATGTACATCCTGCAGTTCAACAACAGGAGGTACACACACACACCTGCAGATGTACATCCCATGCAGTTCAACAACAAGGGTACACACACACACACTCCTACAGATGTACATCCTGTTGCAGTTCAACAACAAGAGGTACACACACACACACACACACACACCTGCAGATGTACATCCTGCTGCAGTTCAACAAGGAGGTACACACACACACATTCTGCAGATGTACATCCTGTTGCAGTTCAACAACAGGAGGTACACACACACACACATCAAACTCACACACACACATCAAACTCACACACACACACTCTGCAGATGTACATCCCATGCAGTTCAACAACAAGGAGGTACACACACACACATTATTCCTGCAGATGTACATCCTGCAGTTCAACAACAAGGGTACACACACACACACTCTGCAGATGTACATCCCATGCAGTTCAACAACAAGAGGTACACACACACACACTCCTACAGATGTACATCCTGCAGTTCAACAACAAGTGAGGTACACACACACACCCTGCAGATGTACATCCCATGCAGTTCAACAACAAGTGAGGTACACACACACACACTGCAGATGTACATCCTGTTGCAGTTCAACAACAAGGGTACACACACACACACTCTGCAGATGTACATCCTGCAGTTCAACAACAAGTGAGGTACACACACACACACTCCTGCAGATGTACATCCTGCAGTTCAACAACAAGTGAGGTACACACACACACACTCTGCAGATGTACATCCTGTTGCAGTTCAACAACAAGTGAGGTACACACACACACCCTACAGATGTACATCCTGCTGCAGTTCAACAACAAGTGAGGTACACACACACACCCTGAAGATGTACATCCTGCTGCAGTTCAACAACAAGGGTACACACACACACCTGCAGATGTACATCCTGTTGCAGTTCAACAACAGGAGGTACACACACACACCCTGCAGATGTACATCCTGCTGCAGTTCAACAACAAGGAGGTACACACACACACACACACACACACTCTTGAAGATGTAAGATGTACATCCTGCTGCAGTGCAGTTCAACAGCAAGCAGATGTACATCCTGCTGCAGTTCAACAGCAAGGAGGTGCCACACACACACACACACAATACTCCTGAAGATGTACATCCCAAGGCAGTTCAACAGCAAGGAGGTACACACACACACACACACACACACCCTGCAGATGTACATCCTGCTGCAGTTCAACAACAAGGAGGTACACACACACACACACCCTGCAGATGTACATCCTGCTGCAGTTCAACAACAAGGAGGTACACACACACACACACACCTGCAGATGTACATCCTGCTGCAGTTCAACAACAAGGAGGTACACACACACACACACCCTGCAGATGTACATCCTGCTGCAAAGTTCAACAACAAGGGAGGTACACACACACACAATAACCCTGCAGATGTACATCCTGCTGCAGTTCAACAACAAGGAGGTACACACACACACACACACACACACCCTGCAGATGTACATCCTGCTGCAGTTCAACAACAAGGAGGTACACACACACACACACACACACACACACCCTACAGATGTACATCCTGCTGCAGTTCAACAACAAGGAGGTACACACACACACACACACTCCAGATGTACATCCTGCTGCAGTTCAACAACAAGGAGGTACACACACACACACACACACCCTGCAGATGTACATCCTGCTGCAGTTCAACAACAAGGAGGTACACACACACACACACACACACCTACAGATGTACATCCTGCTGCAGTTCAACAACAAGGAGGTACACACACACACACACGCCTACAGATGTACATCCTGCTGCGGTTCAACAACAAGGAGGGTACACACCTGCTGGTGTTCTCAGATGTACACCCTGCTGCAGTTCAACAACAAGGAGGTACACAACACACACACACCCTGCAGATGTACACCCTGCTGCAGTTCAACAACAAGGAGGTACACACACACACACCCTGCAGATGTACACCCTGCTGCAGTTCAACAACAAGGAGGTACACACACACACACACACACACACACACACACCCTACAGATGTACATCCTGCTGCAGTTCAACAACAAGGAGGTACACACACACACACACATACATACATACACACATCACACACACACACACACACACATCACACTCACTCACTCACACACTCTCACATACCACACATCACCCACACTCACACACACACACACTCTCTACACTCTCTCACACACACTCTCTCACACACACACACACACACACACACACACACACACACACACACACACACACACACACCCACACACACTCCACACACACTCCACACTCACTCACTCACACACACCACACTCACACTCACACACACACATCAAACTCACACACACACACACACACACACACACACATACACACTCACACTCACACTCACACACACACTCTACACTCACTCACTCACACACTCTCACACACCACACATCACCCACACACACACCACACTCACACTCTCACACACAAACACTCGCCTCTGTGCTTCATACTGACTTCTGTTCTTCTCCTGTGGCAGGATGTGAGTGTGGACGTTCTCCAGAAGGACACAGGTCTGTCCACGGCCGTTCTGGCCCATGCTCTAGAACCCCTCACAGGAGACAAGGGCATCCTCATGCAGGACCCCGCCAAAGGTGAGGTGTCCTCCCCACCTGCCTGTCTAAAATTCACCCCACATGTTTCTGTGTCATACAGTCATAACCCTTTGGTCCTACACGTATTAAAAAAGGGATTTCTGTAGCTGTTATTATAATCTGTTGAGGCCATTATATATGATCATCTATTTTCAAATCTTAAGTGAAGCAGCCCCGGCCTGAATATAGCCGCCTGAAAACGTAAAACCCTTTTATGTTACAGTATTGCCCTGTGACTGCAGTATTGCCCTGTGGCTGCAGTATTGCCCTGTATTGCCCCATGTTACAGTATTGCCCTGTGTTGCCCTGTGGCTGCAGTATTGCCCTGTATTGCCCCATGTTGCAGTATTGCCCTGTATTTGCCCTATGTTGCAGTATTGCCCTGTATTGCCCCATTGCTGCAGTATCACTTGGTGTGTTTGGGGAGCGTTGGGGTTGTTGAGGCGCCATGGTGACTAACTCAGCGCGTTGTGTCCCAGGAGAGCTGCGGCTGAACCCGAGGCTGCTGTCCCAGAGTGGTGGCGCCCAGAGCGTCTTCCACCTGCTGCCCAAGCAGACGTACCTGAACGTGGACGAGGACGCCGCCCGCACCCTGGAGCGCAAGAGGAACTACATCTACTGCCTCATCGTCCAGATCATGAAGAGCGAGCGCGAGATGCACATCGACAACCTCGTCTTCAGGGTGTGTGTGTGTGTGTGAATCTGTGCACATGGTTTCTGTGTTTGTGCATGAACTGTGTGCCTGTGTGTTTGTTCGTTTGCCTGGTTTGAGTGTGTGTACATGGTACTTGACCTTCTGTGTGTGTATGTGTGCGCAGTGGCGTCGCGCAAGTGCGCGTCGGCGTCGCGTCGCGTCGCGGCGCGTCGCGTCGCGCGGTGTGCCCTGCAGGTGTTGGACACGTGCTGGAAGCAGGAGGCGTTGCGTTCCCCGGGCGCGGTGCGCTTCAGCTGCAGCACCACCGACGTGCTGTCGTGCGTCATCCACGTGATCAACAAGGGCTACGTGCGGCGCAACGACGACAGCCCCCACATCCTGGAGTTCCTCCCCGAGGACCCCTCCACGCCGCAGAAGGGCCAGGCCCAGTTCTCCTTCAGCCGCTCCGACCTCAAGAAGAACTCCACCAAGGCAGACATCAGGTGTGAGGACCACCTTGAGCTTGACCTTGACCTTTAAACTTTGACCTTTGTCTTAGCTCACACCCCTCTGTTGGGGTATGAAATGTTGAGTTGTGAGTGGGGGGAGGGGTGGTGTGTGTGTGTGTGTGTGTGTGTGTGTGTGCGTGCATGAAAGGGGAATGGAATTCGCCTCCTGGCCAACCTTCTGCCAAACCTGTGGCTCAGAGTCTTAAGAGACCACCAGCCACCTCCCCTATACCAGTGAGGCTCATAAAAAAAAAAAAAAAAAAAATCCTTCTGTTCAGGTTTTGCTTGCGTTCTCATGACCTTCTCTTGTTCAGGGCAAGTGACAAATGAAGTCTGTAAAAAGAGAAAAGTAATGAGCTGATCACTCGGCCACAGAGCCAAATCAGTGCGGTCCATAGATACTGTGCGCTCCCTCTGCCTTACTGTCTTGTCAGTTCAGCTCTGCTGTTAATGGTTCTGTATGTGTTAGCGCTCGGTGAATGATTGTAGAAGTGCTTGTGGGCTTTGCAACGTCTGGATCTCTGTCTGTCAGCCACAGAGTTACTCAAAGTGCTGCTGATGCCTCTGCACTGTTTATTTCGCACCAAAAATTTACCAGCCCTACCTTCTAATCTTTTTTTTTTCTCTTCTAAAGTTGGCGTTTCAGGCCAACGCACGCATACTTATAAATATAAATATACATATATAAATATGTTTTACTAATTTTAAATAAAGAGCTTTGAATTTTGAACCATGTTTGTTGGCGTTTTTATTTCGTCTGACAAAACCAAATTCAGTTTTGATTATTCGAAGACCAGTGACTAACCCTTAGAGGACTATTGACGCAAAGTGCGTCAAAAAACACACCCATTCTTCTCTGTTAAATTGCTCCGGAGTTATTCGTCGCAGCGAGATGAAACCTCTATTGTGTGACAGAGCAGAGGTGGGGCTTTCCAAAGAGACTAGGCACGTGTCTGTACTATCAAGTACTCAAATTTTAAAAAATCATGTAATTAAATCAAATTGCATCATATTTACAGTCTATACTGCTCTGCGTTCACCTACGCACCCATTACTCTAGTTTGAATTACTTGCGAACCCGTGATCGCATAGATATGCCAGATGAATAAGGAGACACAGAACTCTCTATTGATACCAAACACATCCTTCTGGGTCAAAGGGATTACGTTATAAAAACAGACGAAGGGACAGCAAAATAATAACTTCATATAGCTCAACCTCCCCGACGTTTTCATGTGTTTCTCTATGGCAAAGCATGCTCATAATCTGACGTTTTCATGTGTTTCTCTATGGCAAAGCATGCTCATAATCTGACGTTTTCATGTGTTTCTCTATGGCAAAGCATGTTCATAATGCGGTTTTGAGATCCTAGCAAATCCCTGCATGGCATCCAATTCAAGGCTCACACTGCATCCCACTTTGTTCGACAAAGAAACACTTTATTGCCTTTACTTTGTGCATTGCAATGCAGTAAAAAGTTGTTGTAGAGAATCAGGCTACTGCGCATGCTCAGGTCAGGTCAGGTAGGTCAGGTCAGGTCCGTTCGTGTCACAGATGTGGAGTGCAGAAAGGTCATAGTGAGAGAAGAGACTGATCACATTTTTCATCACTATATAAAAAATGGTATTTATGTCTGTAAGGCACACAACACACATTTCTGTAAATAGCTCAGCCCCAGAGACTCCCTCCACCGTGGTCCTTATATTGCCAGATTCAGGACAGGCTGCCCTACATACACATGCAAGTCATGTCCAGCTGGCAGCTTGCTGTGGTGAGATACATTTCAAAATGTAAGAATTTTATGATATGGTTTTTTTGTTTTGTTTTTTTTATTATTTAAAAACCAAAATCAAATCAATACAAGTAGTGGCAGATCTAGGTAGCCTAGATTCTGCTGGAAAAAAATAAAATAAAAAAAATATATAGCTTGTGTGAATGGCACTTGCAATGACCAGGATAAATGCTTATACCTAAAGGTAGTGAGAATGCCCAGAAAATAGAGCAGGACTCATAGGGTTAAGGACAGCTGCAAACTAAATTCTATAGAAGTAGGTATTCATGAGCATTAACTTTGTAACAATGCGTAATATAACATAATATTAATTTGTTCCTTCAGATAACACTGAACATTTATAACATCAGCAAATGTTTTAATTGTTTACAATGTTGTAACCATCTTAACCTAAAGACATTTTAATTCTGAATAAAAATTGGCAAAATATAAAAACAAAAGCAGACATCTAAGAACAAGTTTACTTTTACTAGTACCAAAAAACATTCTGCTGTCCAAAATTAGTTTGGTTATGCCATTTTGGACACTTAAAAACTTAAATAAATTGAAATATACCAGGATAGGATAGATACAGTCAAGACTTTTAATTAATTGTTTTAATGTAACTCGTTTAATGAGCATTTTCTATAGAATAGAGTTATTTAATATGAGCATTCTCTATAGAATAGTCATTTCAGTTATATTTACATTTAGTAATGTGAAGTCATTATCACTCAGTGCAATGAGGTAAAATAATTTCAAATGAACTGAAATCTCAAATGTAAGAGGGCACCTCCATTAGTGAAGTCTGGCGAGGATGTTAATCACCTCATTGCTGTAAGACTGCGCCTGTTCACATTTAGAAATGCCACTCTCTGCGTCATCTCTGTTGTGTGAAAGACATGCCAGGTCTCAACTGTAAAGCTCAGCTGTCCCATAAGAGATCACAAATTGGTGAGCCATAACTGAACCTCAAGTATGTGTATGTGTTTACCATACAATGCTAAAACTACCCGTGTGTGTGTGTGTGTGTGTGTGTGTGCGCGTGTGCGTGTGCGTGTGCGTGTGCGTGTGCGTGTGCGTGCGCGTGTGCGTGCGCGATATGAATGTGCATATGTGTGTGATGTGTGTGTGTGTGATGTGTGTGTGTGCGTGCGTGTGCGTGCGCGTGTGTGTGTATGATATGAATGTGCATATGCGTGTGTGTGTGTGATGTGTGTGTGTGTGTGTGTGTGTGTGCGTGCGCGTGCGTGTGCGTGTGTGTGTGTCCGTTCGTCGTGTCCTCCCCCCTCTCTCAGCCTGGGCGGTGTGAGTGTGGCAGGCCATCGTGCGGAGGACGCGGTTCTGGAGGCGGTCCTGTTCTCCATGGGCCGCACCATGAGCCAGGAGGACGTGCAGCAGCTGATGCAGCGCACCGTGCAGCAGGTGGCCGGGACCCTGAGCCTGGACCTGGACCGGGCCCAGCACCTGCTGGTGCACTGCAGGTGGAACGTGGACCTGCTGATCCAGCGCTACACCGACGACCCTGACGCCCTGGTCCTGGCCGCCGGGCTGAAGATACGCAACGCCCAGCCCCCCCCGAGCCCGGCCGTGCAGTGCCCCGTGTGCCTGGTGGCCCAGTCTGGGGGGGCAGAACCCGCCCCCACCCTCTGCTGCAACCACTACTGCTGCCGGGTGCGTCTCCGGCCTCCATCTCCACCTTTCTTATCTCATTCTCTTTCCTGCACTCTCATAAACAACAACAACAACATCCAATCCAGATCCTGCACTCTCATAAACAACAACAATACCCAATCCAGATCCTGCACTCTCATAAACAACAACAACACCCAATCCAGATCCTGCACTCTCATAAACAACAACAACACCCAATCCAGATCCTGCACTCTCATAAACAACAACAACACCCAATCCAGATCCTGCACTCTCATAAACAACAACACCACCCAATCCAGATCCTGCACTCTCATAAACAACAACAACATCCAATCCAGATCCTGTATTAAATAATCATCCAAAAACTTCCACACACACTACTCACAGAAAGTCAGGGATATTCGGCTTTCGGGTGAAATTTCAGGATGAACCTAAAATCCACTATAACAGCAGTTCCCAAACTTTTTTTTCCCGCGGACCACCTGCTACATCCTGACTCGGCTCGCGTACCCCCACCATCCGAAAAGTAGCACATTCTATTGACCCATTCCAGGCATCATGTTTAATTAGCCACGCTATATGATAACAAATAGCAAAATCAAAATGTGCAACTTGTCTAAAAAAAAACAGTGTGGAGAACAACATTAGACTGGTTAGATAGCACCTCACTGCAAACCATGCACTTGGCATTGGGCAGTCTGTCTTCCAATCCACTTGAAGCCGAGGCCTATATGCCTCATCATAGTGAAGCCGAGGCCTATATGCCTCATCATAGTGAAGCCGAGGCCTATATGCCTCATCATAGTGAAGCCGAGGGCTATATGCCTCATCATAGTGAAGCCGAGGCCCATATGCCTCATCATAGTGAAGCCGAGGCCTCTATGCCTCATCATAGTGAAGCCGAGGCCCATATGCCTCATCATAGTGAAGCCGAGGCCCATATGCCTCATCATAGTGAAGCCGAGGCCTCTATGCCTCATCATAGTGAAGCCGAGGCCTCTATGCCTCATCATAGTGAAGCCGAGGCCCATATGCCTCATCATAGTGAAGCCGAGGCCTCTATGCTACTTTCGTTTTCTTCCCGCGTCCTTTTATCCACCTGCGCTCCACCTCCATCATTCTTCCCCCCACCCCATCCCATCCCATATCCCATCCCATCCCACCCCATCCCATCCCACCCCATCCCACCCCATCCCATCCCATCGTTACCTGTCTCCTGCTCTGTTTCTCTTGCTTCTCTTCTTCGATCGCTTTAATTAGGCCTTTTGGACAGTGTCCCTGTTTTTAGACAGTTTTCCATGTTTGCGTAGACTACGCAAAAACTAACGCGCCAGATATTCTGGCTGCCCGCTGCATTGTGGGTAGCTTTTCTTTTTTTTTTACGAAAACATAGTCTGCTATAGAGTTTACAAATGATTTCCTTTAATTTCACGTTTCCATATCATTATAACCCGATTAGGAATGGTTTATTATTTATTAACTAATTAGATTATTAATTAATTAATCATTTTTAGCTCCTTTCCGACATTGCCCTTTTCATCTCGCGCACCCCCTAGTGGCAGCTATGCGTACCACCGTTGCTATGCGTACCACCGTTGCTATGCGTACCACCGGTTTGGGAATCCCTGCACTAGAACCTTTACAGGTGAACTTAATGTGACCATCTCTAAGCTC
>NC_063206.1:1630000-1632500 GCF_017589495.1 Alosa alosa | reverse complement strand
TTCTGGAGTCCCCACTTACGCTACTGAGATATGACGCGTACACACACAGATGCAAACTGAATACACACACACTACCTGAGGTGCAGCAGAACAAGCATAATGAACTCTACGTTGGGTCTACTCCTGTACAGCACTGGCACAGGGGAGCGGTCATTAATGGAGTGAGATGTGACACTAGGGTGGGAATGAATGTGATCCACACACACACACACTAGCCGTTAGTGTGATGTGAAGGAGTCTCCACACCAGACTGCTAGAGAACAGCACTGCTCTGTTTTGCCCTGCTGCTGCCCTGCTGCTGCCCTGCTGCCCCGCTGCTGCCCCGCTGCTGCCCTGCTGGTTTGCATTTCAGACATAGTTCTTGAGTGAGAGAGACTAGTGCAGGAGGAGAGGAAGGAAAAGACTAGTAGGCCCCACAATGATGAGGAAGAAGAGAGAGAAGGAGGGAATAGAGGAAGGAAGAGATAAGTGAAGGAAGAGTGCTGTGATTATGACGTAAGCAGCTTGTATGTTCGTACTGAGTGTGTGTGTGTGTGCAGAGATGCGACTTGCTGACTGACTGGGCAAGAAACACTCAACCCACAGACCATAGGATCTCCCTCTCATTCTCTCTCTCTCTCTCTCTCTCTCTCTCTCTCTCTCTCTCTTTTATGCTTCCTCATGTCTTTGTTGCATCATTAGCATGAGGGCATTACAGTTAAAACTACAAGTACTAAACCTTCGTGTCCATAAAGCGCACCAGACACACACACACACACAGTGGCTGTGTGTATGTGTGTGAGTGTTTTACATATAGTTTATACATTTGTTTGTGTTGAGTGTGTGCGTGCGTGTGTTTTTCCCATACATCCAACAGGATGATTTGTGAGTGTGTTAAGCTGAGTTTAATATGTGCCCACTGAATGGGCCGGATACAAAGGGGACTGTGGATGATGGTGTGTGTACATGTCCTAAAGCCTACACACACACACACACACACAGGAGACCCGTGGATGATGGTGTGTGTACATGTCCTAAAGCCTACACACACACACACACACACACACAGGAGCAGGAGACCCGTGGATGATGGTGTGTGTACATGTCCTAAAGTCTACACACACACACACACAGGAGACCCGTGGATGATGGTGTATGTACATGTCCTAAAGTCTACACACACACACACACACACACACACACACACACACACACACACACACACAGCTGGTTGGAGACGGGTCCTGGACATGGAGCTGGTCAGATCAGTGTGGCATGCTGGAGCCTGTTAGAGTGGCTGTTTGGGGGCAGCAGCAGGGGGGGGCCATATACTTACATGCTTTCTCAGTTCATCCCTCTCTCTCTTTCTCTCTATCGTCACCCCTCTCTCTCCCTCAGTTCATCCCTCTCTCTTTTTCTCTCTATCGTCACCCCTCTCTCTCCCTCAGTTCATCCCCCTCTCTCTCCCTCAGTTCATCCCCCTCTCTTTCTCTCTCCCTCAGTTCATCCCTCTCTTTCTCTCTCCCTCAGTTCATCCTCCTCTCTTTCCTCAGTTCATCCTCTCTCTCTCCCCTCAGTTCATCCCCTCTCTCTCCTCAGTTCATCCCCTCTCTCCTCAGTTCTTCCCCTCTCTCTCCTCAGTTCATCCCCTCTCTTCCTCAGTTCATCCTCCTCTCTCTCCTGGTTCATCCCTCTCTTTCTCTCTCTCTCTCAGTTCATCCCCCTCTCTTTCCCTCAGTTCATCCTCCTCTCTCTCCCTCAGTTCATCCCTCTCTTTCTCTCTCCCTCAGTTCATCCCCCTCTCTTTCTCTCTCCCCTCAGTTCATCCCCCTCTCTTTCTCTCTCCCTCAGTTCCTCCCTCTCTCTCTCTCTCTCTCAGTTCATCCCCTCTCTCTCAGTTCATCCCCTCTCTTTCTCTCTCCTCAGTTCATCCTCTCTTTCTCTCTCCTCAGTTCATCCCTCTCTTTCTCTCTCCCTCAGTTCATCCTCTCTCTCTCCCTCAGTTCATCCCCCTCTCTTTCTCTCTCCCCTCAGTTCATCCCCTCTCTCTCCCTCAGTTCATCCCCTCTCTCTCTCCCCTCAGTTCATCCCCCTCTCTCTCCCTCAGTTCATCCCCCTCTCTCTCCCAGGTTCATCCCCTCTCCTCTCCTCAGTTCATCCCCCTCTCTCTCCCTCAGTTCATCCCCTCTCCTCAGTTCATCCTCCTCTCTCCTCAGTTCATCCTCTCTTTCCCTCAGTCATCCCTCTCTTTCTCTCTCTCTCTCGGTTCATCCCCTCTCTTTCCTCGGTTCATCCTCCTCTCTCTCCTCAGTTCATCCCTCTCTTTCTCTCTCCCTCAGTTCATCCTCCTCTCTCTCCCTCAGTTCATCCCTCTCTTTCTCTCTCTCTCTCAGTTCATCCCCCTCTCTTTCCCTCAGTTCATCCTCCTCTCTCTCCCTCAGTTCATCCCCCTCTCTTTCTCTCTCCCTCAGTTCATCCCCCTCTCTCTCCCTCAGTTCATCCCTCTCTTTCTCTCTCTCTC
>NC_063206.1:1617500-1625000 GCF_017589495.1 Alosa alosa | reverse complement strand
TCAAGTCGGTGGCGGTTTGTGCATACAGTAATGACAATGATGTAGCGTAATGCCAAACACCATACAGTAATGACAATGATGTAGCGTAATGTCAAACACCATACAGAATGGATCGGCCCGTGGAGCTGCTAAATATTCCGATCCCTGATCTTAATATCGGATCCGTGCACCTCTAGGGAAGGTGTTAGTCTTGTGGTTAAGGGTTTTGCTCTGGGGTGTGTGTGTGTGTGTGTGTGTGGGTGGTCTTGTCAGGGCTCTACACTAACATTTTTTTCCAGGAGCACTTAGCGGGATTAAAAAAAAACAGGAGCACAGACAAAATTTGAAGCACAGTCGGTTCTGTGCAATTTAACTTACACATAATCTAACATTACACTCCAGCTAACAGTTAATGTACTAGTGCACCAATTACCAAATATTAAGAATGACTGGACAACATTTAGGCTACAGGAAACAGGATTTTAAAGATCAGTGCCTACTTTATTTTCAGTTCTGTTTCTATTTTCCTACATTTGTTAATGTAAAATAATATAATACATTGCCATATTTGCATTTAGCCTGTATATCAAGTATCCTGCCAAATGTAGGCTAATTTATTTATTTGTGAATCCATCTGTAGCTAATCCAAATATGCCCATGGTGACCTATCTGACTGCATACTGCCTAATACTACTACTAAAACAGTCCATTTTTCTCTTCCACAAAACCCAATATAGGCTATCAAGGATGTAAATTTTTTTTTATCCGTCCTTTTTTTTTATTTGATATATCTGCATTGGCCAGGGCAGTAGGCAAGCGTTAGGCCTACTTTCGTTTTGCACTTCAGCTTGTATTCGGTGTAAACAAACAAGCATCGTGGAAGCCTGGAGTTGTCAGTAGCGTTCTGCTGAATTGAACCCTGGGAGTAATGCGGGAGGCTACTTTTTATGCCCTGTTCTCTACAGCTATATTTTTGCATATTGCAGCCAATACGTCAACTGGGGATAAAAGGCATGTTAGGTTACCTTTCCTTCTCTCACTGCCTTCCCAGAATCTCATCCTGTTCCTCCTATATCCGATGAATTGATTGGATAGAAGAACTAATTTCTTCAATCTTTGCATCTTGGCTGGCTAGTCCTAACTTCTTTTCGCTTTTTCTGCAGCTCTTGGATTTGATAAAGGCGACTACTACAGTCACAATTAAACTGCTAACGTTGATGGGAGGTAGTTTTTATGCTGCATTCGGCGGCGTGATTCTATGGTTTGCACCAGTATGTTTCTCGATGTAGGCGATTGTATTTTTGTAGACAAACACTGACATGGTTAGAAGTCATTCGCACCAGTACGCCTATATATTTTTTTGCACTCGCACGCCATCATTTTTACTCACATGTGCGAGTGAAATGGGCGCACTGGGTCTTGTGGTTGAGGGTTTTGCTTCGGTGTGTTATAAATGATGTAATTGTAAGAGGGTGCATGATAATGGTGTAATAAACGAGTGTTAAATCTCTCCCTCTGCGCACCCCCCCCCTCTCTCTCTCTCTCTCGCCCCAGATGCGCCTCCTGTGGAGCGGGAGGAGCTGTTTGTGCAGAAGCTGCGTCAGTGCTGCGTGCTCTTTGACTTTGTGACCGACCCCCTTAGTGACCTCAAGTACAAGGAGGTGAAACGCGCCGGCCTCAACGAGATGGTGGAGTACATCACCCACAACAGAGACGTGGTCACGGAGTGCATCTACCCTGAGGGCGTCATCATGGTGAGAGAGACACACACACACACACACAACAGAGTCCATCTACCCTGAGGGCGTCATCATGGTGAGAGAGACACACACACACACACACACAACAGAGTCCGTCTACCCTGAGGGCGTCATCATAGTGAGAAAGAGAGAGAGACACACACACACACACACACACACACACATATATATATATATATATATATATATATACACACACACACACAACAACAGAGTGCATCTACCCTGAGGGCGTCATCATGGTGAGAGAGAGAGAGAGAGACACAGACATGGACAGAACTCCTAATAGTCCTCAACGGTACACCAGAATAGCAGTGTGGCCAGCGTGTGTGTGAACCGTTTTCATATCTATGGAGCTAAATACTCAACGCAGAACCGTTTTCATATCTATGGAGCTAAATACTCAACGCAGAACCATTTTCATATCTATGGAGTACAGCTAAATGCTCGACGCAAAATCGTTTTCATATCTATGGAGCTAAATGCTCGACGCAGAACCGTTTTCATACAGCGGGGAAAATAAGTATTGAACACGTCAACATTTTTTTTCAGTAAGTATACTTCCAATGAGGCTATTTGCATGAAATTTTCACCAGACATTAGTATTAACTCAGATAATCCACCCATATGAAAAAATCCAAACATTAAAGTCCATAGGTCGAGTTATGAGCAATAAAGTGACACAGGAAAAAAGTATTGGACACGCCTGCTGAAATTTCTTAAGTTTTGTGGAAAAGCCTTTATTCAGAATGACAGCTTCAAGGCATTTCATAAAGATGAAACTAATCAGTCACAGTATTCTGGTGTGAGTTTGGCCCATTCTTTTAAACAGATAGTCCTTTATATTGAAGATTTCAGGGTCCCTCTTGTGAATCCTGATCTTTAGTTAACTTCCAAACTGTTCAATTGAATGAAGTCAGGGCCTTGATTTCCTTTCTCTGAAACCAATTTCGTTTCCGTTGCTGATGTTCCTTCCACTTGCAGATAATGGCTCCAATACCTTGCTGGATGATTCTGAAGTTTTGAAGTGCATCTGTAACCAGTTCTATTGATATGTTTTGCAACAATAAGGTTGCAAAGATCTTGGGAGAGCTCTTTGCTTTTTACCCATCATGAAATGTTTCTTGTGTGACACCTTGCTAACAAAAACCTTTTTATAGGCCACCAGTATGTACTAAAACCAACTTATATCATTTTGCACAGATAGGAGGGATAATTTCTCTAACTACTTATAGATTCCAGTTTGTTCCTTGCATTTTTATACTGCTTTTTCTTTTCTTAGTGTTCAATACTTTTTCCTGTGCCATTCCACTTTTTTACTCATAATACTACTTTTAGACATTAATGTTTGGATTTTTATATATGTGTGTGGATTACCTAAGTTAATACTAATGTCGATGGAAAATTTAATGCGAATAGCCTCACTGGAAGTATGCTTACTGAAAAAAAAATGTTGGCGTGTTCAATACTTATTTTCCCACTGTATCTATGGAGTACAGCTAAATGCCTTTAATGCAAAATCGTTTTTCATATCTATGGGAGGCTAAATGCTCAACGAGAACCCGTTTTTTCATACAGCGGGGAAAATAAGTATTGAACACGTCAACATTTTTTCAGTAAGTATACTTCCAATGAGGCTATTTGCATGAAATTTTCACCAGACATTAGTATTAACTCAGATAATCCCACCCATATGAAAAATCCAAACATTAAAGTCCATAGGTCGAAAGTTATGAGCAATAAAGTGACACAGGAAAAAAGTATTGGACACGCCTGCTGAAATTTCTTAAGTACTTTGTGGAAAAGCCTTTATTCGTAATGACAGCTTCAAGGCATTTCCTGTATGGTGAAACTAATCAGTCACAGTATTCTGGTGTGAGTTTGGCCCATTCTTTTAAACAGATAGTCCTTTATATTGAAGATTTCAGGGGTCCCTCTTGTGAATCCTGATCTTTAGTTAACTTCCAAAACTGTTCAATTGAATTGAAGTCAGGGCCTTGATTTCCTTTCTCTGAAACCAATTTCCGTTTCCGTTGCTGATGTTCCTTCCACTTGCAGATAATGGCTCCAATACTGCTTGCTGGATGATTCTGAAGTTTTGAAGTGCATCTGTAACCAGTTCTATTGATATGTTTTGCAACAATAAGGTTGCAAAGATCTTGGGAGAGCTCTTTGCTTTTACCCATCATGAAATGTTTCTTGTGTGACACCTTGCTAACAAAAAACCTTTTTATAGGCCACCAGTATGTACTAAACCAGCTTATATCATTTTGCACAGATAGGAGGGATAATTTCTCTAACTACTTATAGATTCCAGTTTGTTCCTTGCCTTTGTATACTGCTTTTTCTTAGTGTGTTCAATACTTTTTCCCTGTGCCATTCCACTTTTTTACTCATAATACTACTTTTAGACATTAATGTTTGGATTTTTATATATGTGTGGATTACCTAAGTTAATACTAATGTCCGGTGAAAATTTAATGCGAATAGCCTCACTGGAAGTATACTTACTGAAAAAAATGTTGACGTGTTCAATACTTATTTTCCCCACTGTATCTATGGAGTACAGCTAAATGCTCGACGCAGAATCGTTTTCATATCTATGGAGTAGGCTAAATGCTCAACGCAGGTAAGCGTTTTCATATCCACTTTTCTCGGGATATATATATTTTTTTCAAGTAATTTGAATATTGTATTCGAAAAGGGGAGGCAAAGAACAATACACTTGGTTGAGTATTATATTTTTAAAAGTCATAATTGTTCTAAAAAGCCTTTCAAAGCGTGTCAATGGCGTCATTCATTAGCATGATCATAGCATAGCATCAATGCTATGGCGTGTTATGAGCAAATGACCCAACCTGTAAGAAAGCGAAAGGACATGACTCCCAGATTATTTCACTTTTGATTGATAATCCATATCCATTTTGGCGTAAAAAATAAAATAAAATCTAGGGGTTTCAGTTGTTAAATAGGGTGAAAACAATAAATGTAGCCATGTAGCTCCATAGGACCCCATGTATTTGGACCTTCGCGATCGCCATCTAGGTGAACTCTGGTGAACTGCAGCCAAATTCGGTTTGTATGGGATTAATAGAGAGTGGGGAGGCTCTCCGTAGACGGGCTCTGGTGACAGACAGGAGCAGGTCCCTCTTCACACATGCATGACAGCGCACCAGGGGCATGATGGGTAATTGGGCATCACAATCAGACGTGCCGACACCTGCTCTTCCTAGTCGCTCAGTCAGCTCTATATGGCGTGCTGATGATGTCACTGCTGTTTGTGTGGCGCGTGCTGATGTGCTGATGATGTCACTGCTGTTTGTGTGGCGCGTTCTGATGATGTCACTGCTGTTTGTGTGGCGCGTGCTGATGATGTCACTGCTGTGCTCAGTTCTCAGTGAACCTCTTCCGGACGTTGCCCCCCTCGTCCAACCCCACGGGGGCGGAGTTTGACCCTGAGGAGGACGAACCCACGCTGGAGGCCGCCTGGCCTCACCTACAGGTGTGTGTGTGTGTCACTGTGTGTGCGTGTCACTGTGTGTGCATGTGTGTGTGTGTGTGTGTGTGCACGCGTGTGTGGCCGTGCGCGTTTGTCAGTGTGTTTGCATGTGCATGCGTGATTGATTGAGTGTGTGTGAGCGTGCGTGCATGTGCCTGTGTGGTTGTATGTGCGTGTGAGTGTGTGTGTGTGTGAATATGAGTGTGTCAGTGTATGTGTGCCTGTCTGTGTGTGTTTGTGCAACTGTGCATGTCTGTCCATGTATACACAATTCTAGGCACATATCCCATGTTCTCCTCTGTGTTTCTTTGTAAAATAAACAAATAAGAAATATTAAAATAGTTTGAAATACTAAATATAGCAGTTTTTTTATTATATTATTATTATTATTATTATTATATTATTTAATATTGCATAGTTTCCTCACAGTCGTTATCATTACTGCTGTATCACTATACTCATCACTGCTGTATTGGTATACTCATCACTGCTGTATATACTCATCACTGCTGTATCACTATACTCACTATACTCATCACTGCTGTATTGGTATACTCATCACTGCTGTATATACTCATCACTGCTGTATCACTATACTCACTATACTCATCACTGCTGTATTGGTATACTCATCACTGCTGTATATACTCATCACTGCTGTATATACTCATCACTGCTGTATATACTCATCACTGCTGTATCAGTATACTCATCACTGCTGTATTGGTATACTCATCACTGCTGTATATACTCATCACTGCTGTATATACTCATCACTGCTGTATAACTCATCACTGCTGTATCAGTATACTCATCACTGCTGCATCACTATACTCATCACTGCTGTATCACTATACTCATGCACATGAGTGTCTGTCTTGTTAGTGTTGTTTGTGTGTTGGTTTATTTGTAAACTGTGTTGTATTGGCTGTGTGTGTGTGTGTGTGTGTGTGTGTGTGTTGTGTTGTGTTGTGTTATGTTGTCTCTCCAGCTGGTGTATGAGTTCTTCCTGAGGTTTTTGGAGTCTCCTGATTTCCAACCGAATGTCGCCAAAAAATACATCGACCAAAAGTTTGTCCTGTCTGTAAGTAGAGCATCGCTATACTCTCTGTTTGTCTGGAGACTTTTCCAGGCGTCTGTGTCATGGCTTATACGTGAACCAAGACTTTTCACCACTTTGACCCTTTCTTTCTTTCACTGCCTCTCTTTCATCCTCCTCTCATTCATCCCTTCTTTTGTATTGTTCTCTCTCCCTCCCACCTCTCTCCCTCCTCTCTCTCTCTCTCTCTCTCTCTCTCTCTCTCTCTCTCTCTCTCTCTGTCTCTCTCTCCCTTATTCTCTCCCTCCCTCCCTCCCTCCCTTTCTCCCTCCCTCTGTCTCTCTCTCCCTTATTCTCTCCTTCTCTCCCTCCTCTGTCTCTCTCTCCCTTATTCTCTCCCTCCCTCCCTCCCTCCCTTTTTCCCTCCCTCTGTCTCTCTCTCCCTTATTCTCTCCTTCTCTCTCCCTCCCTCTCTCCCTCCCTCTCTTTCTCTCTCTCTCCCTCCTCCATAGTTGCTGGAGCTGTTTGACAGTGAGGATCCTCGGGAGCGGGACTTCCTGAAGACCATCCTCCACCGCATCTACGGGAAGTTCCTGGGCCTCCGCGCCTACATCCGCCGCCAGATCAACAACATCTTCTACAGGTGAGCGCTCACACCTGCCGACTCCTCCATCTGAGATCTGCACTGGACTTGAGTGTCGTGACATATGTCAAGTGCGTTGTGTTTGGGAGCAGTTTTGCTCATGGTTGTTTATGATTGTTTCAGGTTTATCTACGAGACGGAGCATCACAACGGCATTGCAGAACTTTTAGAAATTTTAGGAAGGTGAGTTATTGGGGATGCACATAGATGTGTGTGTGTGTGTGAGTGTCTGGGAGTGTGAGAGAGAGAGTGTGTGTCTGCACTCAGAAGAGCTGGCCTGGAAAAAACTTTTTTGTCCCTATGAAGGACAAGCAAGGGGAAAGTTTAGATTGCAAGTTACTTTAGGTTGGCTTTTCTGAAGACACACACACACACACACACACACACACACACACTAGGTGATGTCTTAATTCATCTTTAATAATGATCAGCTCATTTTCTGACACATTTTATACTTCCACTCTCAAGGATTAAAGTTCTCCGTCGTATGACGGATTTCCGTCAATTTGATTTTAGAAATGTCATATTTGAGATCGATGCAGATCCGGTGAGAAAAAAATAGGAGGGTCTATCACCTTTT
>NC_063206.1:1572500-1612500 GCF_017589495.1 Alosa alosa | reverse complement strand
ATAAAAATCACCAGTCCAGTGATTTAGACCTATCTGCTCTGCCATTTACCATACACAAAAGCTTGTGTTTCCTGAATCCTTGCATTCAGACATTCAAATGAAATTTCATTAAACAACTTGTTTTCTCTATTTGCCCAGCAGTGTATGAGGGAAACCATGCCACCCATACAATTGCTGTTGTTTTTGGGTATTTCTCGTGCATTGCAATGAAAGCATTGTAATTATATATACTTTATTTTTTTATTTTTAAGTCCAAGTATACTTGCGTATACAAGGAATTTGGTCTCTGCATTTATCCCATCCGTGAATTAGTGAACACACAGAGCACACAGTGAGGTGAAGCACACACTAATCCCGACGCAGTGAGCTGCCTGCTACGCTTGGGGTGCAGTGAGGGGTCAGGTGTCTTGCTCAAGGGCACTTCAGCCATTCCCACTGGTCAGGGATCGAACCGGCAACCCTTTGGTTCCAACTTTTTGTTAACATGACTTTTTGGTGTTAGCACTTTAAACATTGACTGCTTTGAAGTGCATATATAACAATATAGCATAACAATAATAATTGTGATGATGATGATGATCACAATGATAATTTTATACACCCAGATAGATTTCTGGGCCCATCCTTAGACTGGAGCAGGGGAGTAGAGTGTGTGGGAGCAGAGTGTGTGGGGGTTTGGGGTCGTGTTGGTGGGCCTTATGACCCAGGGGAGCAGAGTGTGTGGGAGGAGGGCGTGTGGGAGTTTGGGGTCGTGTTGGTGGGCCTTATGACCCCAAAGTCTGCCATGATCGGGCCTCAGGTTAAAGACGTTTGAGAAAGGCTGACAGTGCATTATGAAGCGTTTCGAATCTCTGATCATCTCCCTCCCTCTCTCCCCCTCCCTCCCTCCCTCATCCCTCTCTCATCTCTCCCTCTCTCCCCCTCCCTCCCTCCTTCATCCCTCTCTCATCTCTCCCTCTCATCTCTCCCCTCCTCTCTCTCCTCCCTCTCCTCTCCCTCTCCCTCCCTCCATCTCTTATCTCCCCCTCCTCCTCTCTCTCATCTCCCCTCCCTCCTCTCCTCATCCCTCCCCCTCTCTCTCTCATCTCCCCTCCCTCCCTCCCTCCCTCTCCCTCTCTCCCTCCCTCCCTCTCTCATCTCCCCCTCCCTCTCTCATCTCCCCCTCCTCTCTCTCCCTCCCTCTCCTCCCCCTCTCCTCTCTCCTTCCCCTCCTCTCTCCTTCCCCTCCTCTCTCATCTCCCCTCCCTCTCCCCCCCTCTCTCTCCTCCCTCCCCCTCCCCCCCCCTCCCTCTCGGCCCTCCTCCTTTCATCCCTCCCCTCTCTCATCCCTCCCTCCCTCTCTCATCTCCCCCTCCCTCTCTCATCCCTCCCTCCCTCTCATCTCCCTCCCTCTCTCATCCCCCCCTCCTCTCTCTCTCCCTCCCTCCCTCCTCATTCTCCCCCCTCTCTCTCCCTCCTATCCCCTTTCCTCCTCTATCTCCTCCTCCCTCTCCCCCCCTCTCTCATCTCTCCATCCCTCCCTCCTCTCTCTCCCTCCTCTCTCTCCCCCTTCCTCCCATCTCTCCTCTCTCCCTCCCTCTCTCCCCCTTCCTCCCTCTATCTCCTCCTCCCTCTCTCTCCCTCTCTCATCTCTCCATCCCTCTCTCTCCCTCCCTCTCTCTCCCCCTTCCTCCCTCTCTCCCTCTCCCTCCCTTTCTCTCTCTCTCATCCCTCCCTCTCTCATCTCTCCATCCCTCCTCTCTCTCTCTCTTGCTCAGGTGATCATGGGCCTGCTGAAGTTCTGGCCCAAGACGCACAGTCCTAAGGAGGTGATGTTCCTTAACGAGCTGGAGGAGATCCTGGACGTCATCGAGCCCTCGGAGTTCGTCAAGGTCATGGAGCCGCTCTTCAGACAGCTAGCCAAGTGTGTGTCCAGTCCCCACTTCCAGGTACACACCTCTCCTTAGCTGTGTGTGTGTGTGTGTGTGTCCAGCCCCCACTTCCAGGTACACACCTCTCCTTAGCTGTGTGTGTGTGTGTGTGTGTGTGTGTGTGTGTGTGTGTCCAACCGTCACTTCCAGGTAGGTGTGTGTGTTTGAGAGTGAGTGAAACTGTTTCTATGTCTTTTCAAAACGTTTCGGACATGATGTGTGAACTCCATATGACTGTGTGTGTGTGTGTGTAGGTGGCAGAGAGAGCTCTCTACTACTGGAATAATGAGTACATAATGAGTGTGTGTGTGTGTGTGCAGGTGGCAGAGAGAGCCCTCTACTACTGGAATAATGAGTACATAATGAGTGTGTGTGTGTGTGTGCAGGTGGCAGAGAGAGCCCTCTACTACTGGAATAATGAGTACATAATGAGCCTCATCAGTGACAACGCTGCCAAGATCCTCCCCATCATGTTCCCCGCACTCTACAAGAACTCCAAGAGCCACTGGAACAAGTAGGACACACACACACACACACACTGATTAAGCCACTCAACGAAGTGGTCTTCAGTGATATTTGCATTTGAACAGCTCATAGAGCTCTTCGATAAAATCTCGTTTACTGACCTTTCCCTCTGGGGGTGGACACACGTCTCGTACCGTCTCGTACTGGTGTCTCGTCCCGGTGGTCCTGGTGGTCTCGTACTGGGCTCGTCTCATGACGGTCTCGTGCCGGTCTGTCCTCTGGGACCTGGTTGGTCTCAGCCAGTAACTCTCTCCCGGCAGCCATTGGAAAAGCACAAAGCCACAAGTTCACTATTGTTCACTATTGTTCACTATTGTTTTGCTGTTCCCAGTAAGAGCAGAATGAGTTAAGCCCTTAGCAGAGGAGTTTGGAACTTTATAACAAGATACTGTTCAATTTAAGGTTCTAAAATTACTTGAATAGAGTACCGAAGTGTGACGTTCTGTTTCCATGACTGCAGTGTCACTGGATCTTCTGGATCTATACAAATAAAACTGACTTGACTTGACTTGACTTGGATCTAAACGGCATTGAATGTAGACATGTGGCATCGTTTCTACTAGTGTTGCACGGTGTATCGATACTAAAAAGGTATCACGATGCCTTCACGCAAAAAACAATACGATTTCTGACGTTTTTAGAATCGATACTTTATTAAAATAATAACGTTCTGTGTCTGTGTGAACAACTGCTCTCACTGCTCCTTGCACGCATCTAGGCAAGTGGGCGTGTCAAGCAGGCAGCTCTGAGTGAGTGAGTGCGCAGACAACGTCAACATAGTTCTTTGCCGACAGTCCTCGGCCTTGTGGATAAAACAAAAGGTGAAGTGAAATCTGCAACCATGGAACTTGGCTAAAAACCTCGCAGACATATCCCAACATTTTTAAAGAGTTTAAAGAACGACAGGTTAACGAATATGCTATAGAGAACACGACTATGGTTAGTGCCAAGTTCTTCTCATCTGTTTTAGTCTAGCCTAAGTGAAACGAGTATGGTTCAGTTTTTGGAGTTCAGTTCTCTGGGATAAAGCGAACCTTCCTTCATCAATGAATTTTGACGAGACATAAAGAGCTGTAATCATAGGGTGCTAACGTGATGAAAGCGCAATGTTCATTCATAATAACATTACCATAACTTGTAAACAATCTATTTCATGTTCGGTCAGTACTACTGGTAATATTTGTCATGGCATGTAGACTGCAATTTGTTCAATAATTATTGCCTAGATGTAGGATGGGCTACCCGAAATGTGCTAATTAAAGCCCACAGCATATAATGCCACCAAAACGTGTTGAGTCCTAATAATAATAATAGCGGCTTATTGTTAATAATGTTATCAAAGAAATAGACGTAATGTAGGAATGCACACAGACATATTGCAACAGGTAATGGTGTAGGCCTATCTGACGAAGACCTGAGTGGTTGGAACGTCGTACTTGTACACTGGGCGCAAAGAACCCATTTTTCTCTTTGCAACTGTCAAAGAAATCCTATAAACACGGGAAAGGCCTTGGGTAGCCTACACTGTACATCAGATGGCCTAAAGATTAGGCCCCTCTGCATAGCATTCAGTGATTTGCATGCAGTAATTTCAACACAGACCTAGCCTAGTTCGGCTATTTAAAGCTACTTCTGGCTCCTCCTGGTCCTACCCACTACCAGAACTAAACATGGAGAAGCTGCTTTTAGCTCATATGCCGCTAAAGCTTGGAACTGCTTCCCTGAGAACACAAAAACTGCTCCAACAACAAGCTGTTTTAAAAGTAGGCTAAAGACTCACTTCTTCTCCATCGCCTATGCCTAGGTCTTTCCATCCCAACATTCCTTAGAGCTCTCCCCTCCCTCGTCTATGCAAACACTTTTCTGGTTTTAGGGATTTTATGGATTTTATGGTCTTATTATTAAACATTTTTGTCTTGCCTTAGCTTTTATTGAAATATAGATTTAAAACTCTATTTTTGTACTATTTTTTTTTAATGTACATTTTTTAGAGTATAAATGCACTTTCCCAATTTTAATTTTTTTTTTTTTTTATGTGAAGCACTTTGAATTGCCTAAGTACCTAAAAATGTGCTATATAAATAAATCTGCCTTGCCTTACTTTATTGCCAAAACACAACACAATGTAAATGAACTATAACAAACAATAAAGGACTTAATCACACAAAGAAGGCCTACTATTTTACTGACTATAAAAAAAATAATTATGTAGGAAGTTTAGAAGTTTAGAACCCAGAATTGACCTGCACACTAGAAAGAATGCACCGAATTCAACACAAATTGACTCGATACACTTGGAGGAGGTACGAGTCCTTTCTTTTCCAGATATCTTAAGATTTCGCCGTAGTATCGTTTCAGTATCGAGCATCATGATATTTATGGCAGGTATTGTATCGAAGTCATAATTTTGGTATCGTGACAACACTAGTTTCTACCTAATACACTGTTTTTAAATGTGGGCTATAGGCGTTTAAACGTGTTTTACTTGCTAGGGACCCATTTAGCCACATAACACGAATTCCCTGTCAGGTGTAATAAAAACAAAATCCCAGTGGATATTTCACGTCTTATCAAAATGCTGACGGCTGTAAAGAGTGACGTTTTTTGCCTCAAAGATAAAGCCAAGAAACATCTGTGAATTTAAGGATTTGAACCGCATGCTGTGATGTTACATGCAGGTCTCTTTTATGGAGGAAACCCATGCTAAAATAAAACTCTGTAGTCACAAATTTGATCGTGTTGGTCTGAATATTATAGTATGGGATTCCTACAGTGTAAAATTATACTAACGTCTTGGAAGCACTGTAAAATGATTTACATCGATTAAGAAAGCCACCACTATGGTCACCACTATTGTTAGTTTGATCTGTTTACATCCAGTGAAATTGCTGCCCTGACAACGCTACGTCAAGGCTTCAGTACTCTATTCTGTGAACCCAGATATTCTTTAGAAATTAATTTTACAACATTCTAGTTGAAAAGATGCCCCCATCCCTTGGACTAGTGCAGCAGCAACATTGGGATGTACACACAGAGAGCTCACACACTCTTAGTGTGTGTGTGTGTGTGTGTGTGTTGTACCCTGCTGTACAGTGTTGGGAATTGAAGCATCTGCTAAGTTTGGGTGTAAGTGTAATAATGGCTTCTTTAGAAACAGTGCTGGCTTTCCCATTCTCCCATGGTGCCCCTTACTCATTAGGGGTGTGTGTGTGTGTGTGTGTGTAGGACTATCCACGGTCTCATCTATAATGCCCTGAAGCTCTTCATGGAGATGAACCAGAAGCTGTTTGATGACTGCACTCAGCAGTACAAGGCCGAGAAACAGAAGTGAGTCTACCTGACACACACACGCGCACACACGCGCACACACGCACACACACTACACACGCACACGCACACACACTACAACACACACACACTACACACACTACACACACACGCACACACACACACACACACTACACACGCATACACACACACTACACACGCATACACACACACTACACACGCGCACACACTACACACACACACGCACACACACACACTACACACGCATACACACACACTACACACGCACACACACTACACATGCATGCACGCACGCACGCACACACACACACACACATACACACACACTGACAAAGGGACACACAAAGAGACACAGGCACAGACAAAATGCAGGCAAACACAGACGGAGGTGTATGTTTGACTTGTAGTGGGAACCTGTAGTGGGATGTTCATAAGGACTGAAAAGCCGTCTGTGCGAGGGCTAAACGTGTGTGTGTGTGTGTGTGTGTGTGTGTGTGTGTGTGTGTGTCTTCATCTGCAGAGAGAAGTACAAGCTAAAGGAACGAGAGGAGGTCTGGCACAAGATTGAGGAGTTGGCAAAACAGAATCCAAACGTACGTATACATACATACACACACACACACACACACACACACACACACACACACACACACACACACACACACACACACACACACGTGCGTTCTCACATAGGCATATGGATTTAACTGTTTAAAACAGTCATCATCTGCTAAATCACACATGTGGGTCTAGATGCATGACAACTTTAAATAATTTAGTTTTTACACACACACACACACTCCCACACACACACACTCCCACACACACTCGGAGGGAGGCTTGTGTGTTTTGGTACGTTAATTAATTGGATCCCAGGCTTTGTGTTCCAGACAAACCCAAATAATTTCTGATAACACGTCTTACAGCTTGGAGGCCGCAGACAAGAAAGACTCGTTAATAATGGGGAAGTGTGTGTGTGTGTGTGTGTGTGAGAGAGAGAGACAGTGAGGAAAGGCAGAGACAGACAGACCCCCAGAGACCCACTCAGTGAGCTGATGTGCCTTTTGTTCCTGTAGATGCAGTTAGTTCCTGAACTGCGGCCTGGCCATCCAGATGAGGTGAGTTCATAGTGTGTGTGCGCGTGTGTGTGTGCAGTATGTGATGTAAACTGTTTCACAGCTACTCTTAAAGGAATTGTACTGGTGTCATTAAACTGTGTGTGTGTGTGTGTGTGTGTGTGTCCAGTTTATGATGTATAATGATGCCGGGGTGCCGCTGTACTCCATGGAAACTGAGACCCCGACAGCAGAGGACATTCAGCTGCTGAAAAAGACTGTGGAGACGGAAGCTACGCCGGTACAATACACACACACACACACACACACACACACACACGCACACATACAGACACACACACACACACACACACACACACATACACACATACATACATACATACATACATACATACATACATACATACATACTAACTACCCCAAACCAACCTCCAACACACGACACACACACACACACATACAGACGCACACATACAGATGCATACACACATACATACATACCCCACACCAACCCCCAACACACACTACCCCACTGCACCACCAAACACGCACAGGCACACTTACTACCCCACCCTCCCACAAACACGCACACACACAGATACTTAATACCCCACCCCATCCCCCAACACACACACACACTTACACCTGTGTCTCGCTCCATCAGGGCATGAAGGAGCTTAAGAAGGAGAAGGTGTTGATGCGGCGCAAGTCGGAGCTCCCTCAAGACGTCTACACCATCAAAGCCCTGGAGGCTCACAAGCGGGCGGAGGAGTACCTGACAGCCAATCAGGAGGCCCTCTGACCGCCCTTCCAGCCAATCAGGAGCCTCTCTGACCGCCCCGCCCCTCCTGATGCGGCTCTGATTGGCCCGGGTCAGTCTGTCTGAGATCCGGCCCAGACTCGGCTGCTCCCCCACCCCTCCTCCTCCCTCTGATTGGTTCATCCTGCCATCAGTCATCTGCTATTTCTCTTTTCATTTGTCTCTCTCTCTCTGTCCCCCCCACACACACACACACACTCAAACACAGAGGACCACTGACCGCCGCTGACAGACCACCGCTCCAAACACACACACACAGGCCCAGTTGTGTGTGGAGTACAGTGAGCAGTAGAGTGTGTCTGTTGCCTGCAGGCATGTGTGGGCTTTGATTCTTTGTTTGTTTGTTTGTTTTCTGTTAATCTCCTGTGTATTTGTTTGTTTGCAGTTTTTTGCACTCCTGCTCTGTTTGTCTGTAAGCACAGCTGACCCCCCACACCCACACGCTGTGTCATAAACCTCGTACACGCACACACACACACACACACACACACAGTCTTTGCTGGGACGGCCTGCGTGCTGGCATGTTTGTTTAAAAGCGTGGAGACTCGAGTCTCCTGAATGTCCTGCAGTGAGCTGCTCCTGCTCTGTCCTGCCGGCCGGCCGGCCACCAGGTGGCGCCATTGTACCCACTGGACCCAGGGCCAGAGCTGGGCAGGGCCGCCCTTCACTCCTAGAGTGGGCTACCAGCAGGGCCTGTAGAGCTCCCTCTCTCCCTCTCACACTGGCCTGTCGCTAACCCACAGCTGTCGTGCCATAGAGTGCAATGTGTGCTGGCTCCCTGGCCCTCCCTGTCACACTGGCGTGTGTGTGTGTGTGCTAGCTCCCTGGCCTTCCCTGTCACACTGGTGTGTGGTCTGAAGCACTATGTCTGCAAACCCAGTTATGATACATTCCTTCTATGCTTCACATTACAGCGAGCGTGCGTGCGTGTGTTTGTGTGTGCGTGCGTGTCACATAGTCCTCACTCCTGTTGCTGTTGCTAGTCTCTGAGCCGTAGCTGCCGTGCAGATCTAAAACAATTATCTTTCCAGTGTAGTCCACACGTGTGTGTGTGTGTGTGTGTGTGTGTGTGTGTGTGTAGCTCGCGTCCTGTTGTGCGGCGACGACTTGACAACATGGAGGATCTTCTCTTAGCTGTAGCGTCATGAAATACAAAAGCTTGGTTGAGCGCAAGGGTGTCCGCAGTCCTGGGGAGGAGTAAGCTCCTCTGTGGGACATCCTGTGCGTGTGTGTGTGTGCGCGTGCATGTGTGTGTGCGCGTGCGTGTGTGTGCACACGTCGTGTCCTGTTGTGCGGCGGCGGTGTCCGCAGTCCTGGGGAGGAGCTAGCTGCTCTGTGGGACATGCTGTGTGTGTGCGTGTGCTTCGGGGATGCTGACCTGAACAGGCTCCTTATAAGGACTTCCTGTGCCATCAGTCACTCTCCTCCTCTCAGCAAAAATGGCGCCCAGTTTCAGCATGGCGTGCACGTGGCAAGACTGCCTCCCTTCATGGTGGTGTGTGTGTGTGTGTCTGTTGTTTTTCAAGTGTGTGTTTGAATGGGTGTGTGTGTGGGTGTGTGTGTGTGTTTGAAGGGGTGGGTGTGTGTGTGGGTGTGTGTGTGGGGGTGTGTGTGTGTGTGTGTGTTTGAATGGGTGTGGGGTGTGTGTGTGTGTGTGTTTGAATGGGTGTGTGTGTGGGTGTGTGTGTGTTTGAATGGGGTGTGTGTGTGTGTGTGTGTTTGAATGGGTGTGTGGGGGTGTGTGTGTGTGTGTGTGTGTGTGTGTGTGTGTTTAAATGGGTGTGTGTGTGTTTGAATGGTGTGTGTGTGTGTGTGTGTGTTTAAATGGGTGTGTGTGTGTGTGTGTTTGAATGGGTGTGTGTGTGTGTGTGTGTGTGTGTGTGTTTGAATGGGTGTGTGTGTGAATGGGTGTGTGTGTGTTTGAATGGGTGTGTGTGTGTGTGTGTGTGTGTGTGTGTTTGAATGGGTGTCCGAGTGAGAGCACAGATTTCTTTCCTTCCCATGGTTTCATTGTGTTGCCATGGTTACAGCCTAGTCGTCAGCACAGCACAACGCAGGTGAAATATCTGTCAATCAAAAGCACCATGTTTCAGAACTACGGTTAGCAGTGTAGCAGTTGAATCCATCCACAAGACTAGGTACCTTTTAACAAAAGGATCTGGGAGAACCTTCATTGTTTAGCTAACAGGGATATAACTTTAGAAAATGGACTGGTTTTGAAGTGTCCATGTAGAATGCTTCTTGGAGCAGGTCCTTGCATGGCTGAGGCGATGCACTACTCTGACTCTCCTCCGGGGGGCGCTGTGGACCATGTGCTCTCTTGCTCTATCTGTCTGGTTGAGAGGAGCATTCTGGACAAACACAGTGTCGTCATAGCAGCTATGGTTTCCATGCCATCCTCATTCCTGTAGCTTCCTGTTTCTACCACACTCCTATTTTCTATTTGCCCTGCCTCTGACATTCCGCTTTAACATTCCAGAACCTTCCAAAGGCTTCCTCGAATCGGGGCCACACAGGTGTCAGTCAGGCGCACACTGATGACATCACAAGCAGCCATGTTATAAATTGGGGTCAGTTCCTTCTGTGGTTTAGCAGTTTGGACGTCACATTCAGAGTTGTGGTCAAATGCCATGACTGTCAGCTGATTATGGAGTCAACCAATGTCAGCTGCTCTCTCTCTGACACGCGCGCACACACAGATGAACGTCTGCCCCCTGCCACCCCCCTGCCCACCCCCTGTCCACCCCCCTGCCCACCCCCGTGGGCTCGGTCCCCGTGTGACACCATAAGCTGCTTTCCAGGTTATATGTACATATGTTGTACTTTTATTAGGTAGAGCATTACATAGTATGAAAGTCATATTTTGTACAGATGTTCATGTATGTACAGAACAAAAATAAAGTCAAAAACAAAAGACTTTACAGGCAATGAAGTGTTTTTGATCTGCATGTGGCATGGGCCAGTATGGGAGACACAGACACACTTTCAATAGCACACAGAGGACTGACCAGCACACACACACACACACACAGGACTGCACTCCCACACTTACACTTACATTTGAGAATTAAAATGCACACAAACACTTACATGATCACGTCAGCAAACACTCCACTTGACGTACTTGTTAACATCAACTAAGTTTAGTGATGCCCTTGTGCAACACAGATCACTTTGAATTAAGACTTTGGTCAGGCAGGTACTGCAGGTATTTAGACGGAACTTGTTTTAAAAAGTAAAAGGAAAGTGTTCTACTCCAGCTGTGTAGCACTGGACACCTGCCCATGTAGCACACACACCTGCCCATGTAGCACACACACACACACACACACACACACTCTCCCTGCTCCGTGGACACCTGCCCATGTTGCACACACACACACACACTCCCTGCTCCGTGGACACCTGCCCATGTAGCGCACGCACACACACACTCACACAAACACACACTCTGCCTCTTCCTGCTCCGTGGACACCTGCCCATGTAGCGCACACACACACACACACACACACAGGGCTAGTCTCATGCCAACAGCACCATCATATTAACCTGCTTTAGACATTTTTAGTGGGTTTTAGTGAGGGCTCCTGCCTCTCCCTGCTCCGTGGACACCTGCCCATGTAGCGCACACACACACACGCACAAACACATGCACACACGCACTCTGCTTCTCCGTGTGTGTGCAGCCTCACAGCGCGGGCCAGGAGGAGGTTTGAAATGAGGTCATGAGCTGAATGTTATGAAATACTTATTATGAATGTTGAGATGGGGGGGAGGGGGGCGCTCATTTCCTCATGGATATTATGGGATGTTCTCATGTCCTCGTGGACATTATGATTTCAGCAGAAGCTCTTCAACTTCGTCTCATATATAACGAGGTCTTTGCATGGACGGTAAGCCGCAATCGTGTTTTTTTCCACTCAACAGTCTGGTCTCTCAATTATGTTCTAGTCTCACAATTAGCTGAATGGATCCTCCATTTGAAGACACAATTCTAAGATTTATTTTCACCTTTCTGTTCTGATCAACATTTTATCAAGAAAGTTAAATTCCTTCTCAACATCTCTCATAATCTCAGTAACTCCTGGACAATTGTCTTTTACGCAGAGGGAATAGCGAGATGAAGTGTGTGTAGCGGAGGTGTGTGTGTGTGTGTGTCCAGCCGTGACGTCCACTTCTCACTTGCGCTCCAGTGGGAGCTCGGCAGCGCTCTGCCGGGTCTGCAGCGTCTGCTGGACCATGTCCTTCCACTGGTCGTCGGAGATGTCCTGTGCCCAGGGAGGGATGCCCAGCGAGGGCAGGTTCACGGCAGCCATGGTCCTCTTCACCAGCTCCACGTGGTCTGCGGAGAGTGAGCACACACTGGATTAGGGGTCACAGTTTAGTGAGCACACACTGGATTAGGGGTCACCTGACTAGTGAGCACACACTGGATTAGGGGTCACAGTTTAGTGAGCACACACTGGATTAGGGGTCACCTGACTAGTGAGCACACACTGGATTAGGGGTCACAGTTTAGTGTAGACACTGGATTGGGGGTCACCTGACTAGTGAGCACACACTGGATTAGGACCAGTAGGGCTGCACAATTAGTCGATTTGCAATCAAAATCGAATGCAGTTAGAAAACTGCAGAGGCTGCCTCAGTGCGCGACTCTGTCTCAATCGGTAGTATTTTTTTCATGTATAGGATTTTATTTTCATGTCATCCTTCTGTGACATACTAGAAGAGCTTCACTGAAGAGTGCTACATCAAAATATAATGACAAACATTAGTATTGGGGTGAGGGGTGATCTTGTATTCTTTCATAGCATTGGGCCTCATAACATAATGACCAATATAATTATTGGGGGATTGCTGCTCTTTGGAACAGGGCAAGCTCTGATAAAAATGGTCAATTATTAAATTAATATAATTAAGGTGCTATATTGCTCTTTGAGGGCAAAAATGACACCAAAAACCCAGAATAGTCCAAACAGTAGGCTATAGAGTTGGCATGGCAGACATGGCATAATGTAGCCTACACCGTTATAGCGCGCTACCAGAGAATGTCTAATAGGAAGAGAATTGGCACTGTCTCGTTACTTCCGGTTTCTGGACTCGTTGCAGTTCCTCCTGAGATTCCACTTTAGGGCGCTCGCAGGCGAGTGCAGAATGCATGGAGGTCTATGGAGCTTTACCCCTCAATATCCACTTTTCTCTGATATAATTTTTTGAGTAGTAATTTGAATGTTGCATTCGCTAGGAGAGGCAAAGAAAATAGACACTGTTGATTGTTATATTTTTTGAAGTCACGTAAGTCTTCTAAAAAGCCTTTCAAATATGTCAATGACTTCATTCATTAGCACAATGCTAGCGTGATATGGGCAACAACGACCCAACTTGTAAGAAATGAAAAGGACATAAGTACTCGTTCATTCAACTTTAGATCTAAAATCTATATTGAACTTGCATAAACTACAATAAAATCTACGATTCTTCCACGACAAGCAGGTGAAAGATACATTTAGCCGTCTAGCTAGCTCCATAGACCCCCATTCAACCTGCACTCGCCCGCGATCACCCCCAGTGGAATTCTAATGGAACTGCAACCAATGTCGATACAATGAGGCTTAATAGAAAGTGCCAAGGCTCTCCGTAGACGGGCTCTGGCGCTACCTAACTTACCTAAATACACAACTGAAACAAAGGCAAGTCACAAACTCTTTAACTCCACATTACGGTTTTATTTACATTATGCTATTTACAAAGACAAATAGAAACCGAGTGTATTGCTCCCAAATTATGAGAATTTTAGCTGCAACTTGCCTTGCCTCTCGACTTCACCTGCCAACACTAACGTTAACGCATCCCTTGAACTTGAACCACTTCCTGTCAGATCGCGACATATGCGGTCAATCAAAAAGAGTCCAGCCTCTATGACAGTTCCTCCAATCATCATACAGAAGCTCGGCGTCCGGGCCCTCCCACTGTCCCGTTCACTCCCAGAGACGCCGGGCTTCCGTGGAAATGACGATTTTGTGGCGCTTAGTGCTGACTTGTCCAATAAACGTGTAGCTTTTCTGCACTGAGATCAGCCCACTCTGTAGTGCCATTGAAAGTCCAGTGAAGCCGAGCGTCTATGGGTTTTTTGCATGGGTTTTTGATGGATCGTGTCGTCACAGCAATGTATTACGGGTGCGAAATCATTATTAAATCATTATTCATGAAATCATTATTGCTGAACAAACTAGCCATGAAGATGAACATGTTTTCAGCATGTTCTAGTTGGAATAGTAGGCTAAAAGCTAATGTAATAGTGTTATTTGATGCGATTTCCCGTGATATTTTAGAGGAGGCTGAGCTTCCCCTGTAGTCTTAGAGCAATCGCCTCTGGTACACTCCATGAGCCCATTTCAAACTGCTACAAAAACTCCGGGCATCTCACCAGCGTCCATGGGGATGGAGGCTCGACTGCTGTTGGCAGCCGCGCCCTCCGGGTCGTCTTCATCATCGCTGTCGGGAGCGGGGGGTTGGGGCAGGTGCAGACCCATCGCCTGAAACACGGACAACGTCAGCGCAGTACAGCTGGCTTCACTTCAGCCCTCCAAGTCAAATAAAATGACATCCGTTAACAAAAACAACACGATCCCAGAGTGACCATTTGCAACAGGGAACCGGCGAGGAAGCTCTGCCACATTAAAGCTGCAGTTGGCAAGTCTGACAGATTGAGGGGATTTAGCCAAAATTTGGAATGTTTACAACTCTCATGCCCCTCCCCCACTACCACCGAGCACCCTCTCATTGAGTTTGTGCTCGTCAGTGCGCACCAGACTGTGATTGACCGTCAGATCTCACACAGCCCTGCTCTGATTGGACCAGAAGAACCGGGAGTTCTTGCTACCTGGATAATTTCAGTGAATATTCTTAAGGTGAGATGAAAATTAAACGTCACTGTGTTCGGTGGGTTGCTAACTAACGACATCACCTACTGGCCAGCTAGTTACAGCTGTTGAACAATCTCAATAGAATTTTCGTGACGATAATCCTTTTCAATGGAGTATCCCTTAACGTTTTTCCTTAACTGAAGAAACAATTTAAGGTATTCTGTGCAACACCCTTAAATAAACCCCTTAAGGAGAAAATAAGCCTTAAGGGTCATACTTCATGGGGAAAACTTATGGTGTTTTGTGTTTACCCTCACTATGCCTCGCAGTGGGGGTGCGTGCGTGTGAAAAAAGTCCCGTCTGAAACACTGTCGCGCGGCGCAGCGTTCCAAACGTTGTGTAATCAAATACACCGGTATGGCGGTATATATAAAAAAAATAAATCATATCATAACGAAAATATACACCGGTATACGGTGTGAACCGGTATACCGCTCAGCACTACCTTCCATATACAACTAAAGACAGATGTTGAAGGTCTTGCTTAAGTGGATTTTTAAAAATTATTATTTTATTCTATCTAATTTGCACTTTCAGAAATAAGAGATGCTGTAGGGCTATTTTCAGTTTTATAGCTGATTGTCTTATTTTGTTTACACGTTACACGAATCTGGGTACTTATTGTACTGTTTAGCCTACATCTTTGGACATTAGGCTGTTGCAGATAGCCAGTCCCTCCAGGATTTTGTGAGGATTTTTTGAGATTGTTGCGTTCTAAAATGCCTGATTTCGCGACAACTTTTCTAAAAAATTGTGGAAGTGAAAATTGCAAAAATATTTTTTTAATTGTGGGTAATTAAGGTTAGTAAGACCAAAATTACACGAATCATCTTGATGCTTATTAAAAAGGATAAGTAAAGGTAAATAGTAAGGGTTACAGAAAATCAAAGTAGGCCTACTTTATTTGTGTAAATACTTTGACTGGGGTAATTCACAAAGCAGTATAACCTTTCGTAGAACTGTCCAAAAAAGACAGCCCCCTAAAGAGATGGCATAATGTCATATGTTTAAATACATTCATATATGTTGTAATTCATATTAACTTCATATCTTTTTAATAATTCATATTCTGTGACTTGCATAATTACTAATAGCCAACTAAGTATCTAGTAATTTCATATTGATTTAAACTATTAGACTACACTTTTCTTTAATGTTTTTACATTGGTGGTGTGTAAGTCTAATTGACTGCCTGCCACTTTAAGGACGTGAGAGTAGCGTAACATATCTAAGTGGATTGGAACGCTTGCATCTCACTGTGTTCGGCTACGACTGGAAATAACTTTTTGCATAGTGCATTACGATATGTGGATAGAATTCGGGATGTTTTCTATGTCATTAGTTAAAATAAATGTTAAAAAATAACTCGTATGAAATCATTCTTGGATCATAGAAGAGGTAAATGTCTTACAATGTTATTCATTTCTATGATTTTGGTAGCACTGCACTACACAAACTGAGCCCACAAGCTAGCAAACATGACACGAGCTAAAAGGACATCTCTAGGTGTAAACGTTTGCCAATGGGTTGCATATTGTAGCCTACTCAAATGTCAGTAAACCAAGTAGGCCTTAATTAACTTACTTTCATAGCTTAGGCAGGTTAGCAAACTAGGTTAACTAGGTTGAGATGACAGATGCAAACAAAGCAGATCATTAACGTTAGCCTTCTATTTATTGTCATCAAAACTGCAGAGGAGTGAACAAGTTATAGGGCAGTCTCTGGTGTCTGCAGAAGTGAGTGTGGCATCTGAGTCAATATTCTGCGCGAGGGGCTGTTGTGGTAGGTGAAATTTCACAGGGAAACCATGATGATTGGTCAAATTTGCGAAAAAGTTGCAGTGTTTGGACAAAATTGCGAGGTCGCCCAGAATTCACGAGGATTTGCTGAATTTGCTTTAATTGTTGCAATCGCAACATCGCGAATTCCTGGAGGGACTGGATAGCTCAGGGAAGAGACTGTATGACACTAGGTGGTGTAGCCTGAGACATGCACAATTAATTAATGCTTTCTGCATTTTTGTTTTGCTTTTCCCTCCATTGTACCGAACTCATACCGAACCGAGGTATGAACCGAACCGTGACTTCTGTGTACCATTACACCCCTAGCCTACCACGAAAAAGACGTGACAAGTGGTACACACACATCAACTAAAAGGCCAGATCAACAGCCAGCTTCTAAGGTAAGGTCAAGCAAGCCGAAGAGACACGAGTAACGACTCCGAATCCACATTTCAGTTGCTATGTCCAGTCAATTTCCTCACCTGTATTCGTTCCTGGACATCTTGAATCTGGTCGGCGTGTGAGCCCGCGTCCTCGGGTTGTTCGGTGGGCACCGACACCATTCCATCCGGGTCTTGGTTGAGGGGCTGGTAATAGTAGCCTCCGTTGTCTTCATCCTCTTCGTCAGGGGCACCTGCTTCATCTTCCTCCATGTCCTCTCCGCTCCACTCCTCGGGCACGGCTCCTCCGTCGGAGGGACGGTCGTGTCCCAATTCCTCCTCGGAGTTCGGAAGAATTCTTTCAGGACCCATGACTTCCATCCACGGGCTCTGGGGTCTCAGCCGACAGCTCTAAACACAAAGCAGGGAGAGTCGACAGCCACAACAACGGCGACACGAGAACAGTGAGTCAGCGCGGCACTTGCAGAGTAAAGAGTTGGACACTTTCATTATTCATTACAGTTCAACGACTGACCAACCGGTGTGGACGGCTACTCGACATGTTGGCTAGCGATAAGTCACTGAGCTAGTAACTAAGCTATCTTGACACAATCAGTAAACAGAGCTCCATCAAGGAGCGACATGGCTGTACAACGGGAACGTGCAGGTTTATGTACAAGATAATATGCCAAGCATTTCAAATATTACATGTAAAATCCTCACCTCTTGCGTTTGTTTTCTGTATTATCTGTCAAACGTTTTCTGCAATGACACTTCCTCAGTCAGTGTTTGCTTCCTGTGTAGAGCGGAAAAGGAAATTGGTCAGCATGAATGTGTTTGTCAGCTGTCATCTTACATGGCTCCGTCCCATCTGGTGTTAATTTAGTTAATCTCTATGGCAGTTACCAATTAACTAAATATTTACCAGTTTCTTTAAATGAACGCTTTAATTTCCATGCATTCCTAGACTAAACAGTATGTATTTAGTCAATCTTTCCCCCTCATCGAAAGGATATGTGGAGGATGTTAATCAGAATTGACTCTCTATACCGCCACAAGAGGGCGCCACCGGATTAAACTTTAGGCGTGACGTCGGGGAAGGGGGCGTTCAGGAAAACGGTACCGTTTTGGCGCGTGTTCGCTCGCGTAGACTTGATTTTGAACCTCACATAGTGCGGCGGAGTGCAGTAGTTGGTCTTTTGGTAAATCTTCTTTTCAGCCTTATTTACTCGCATCTAGAACTCTAAACATGCACATATACTTCTGCGGCAGCATACGAGGAGGCAGAGATGACGTGGCTTTATATCAAAAGATTGTCAAAAAATGCCAGCAGTATGGTACGGTTCTAACGGAGCATGTGAGCCACGGTCACCTCACTGAAAAAGGTAACTTGAACGATTTTAGGAATAGGAAAGTTTTTTTTTTATTCATATAAAATACATTATGGTTGATAGTGCCAGTCTTGTCCTTGAAAAAAGGAACTGCATATGTTGAAGTACCATGCGATCATATTTTAATGTCCAAAATATTGCATTTCTGCAGTAAAATGTTGTAGGCCTACTGTGTAGTGTAGTGCAATGCAATTTTCATGTCCAAAATATTGCATTTCCCGTTTTCCTGTTTTGATATTCAGAAAACTGCGGTTTTGGCACTTGAAGTAGTACAGTTTTGTAAGGGTGTTGCTGTTGCAAGTTACAGTAAACACATTGTTGATTTTGGTAAACATGTGGCCAGCTTGTGGTAAATCATTTATTTATCATTTCATTGGACTTTACACAGCTACTAGTATTGCAGCATCCACCCGAGCTTCAAGACTTGGTTACAGAGATTACATTTGCTTAATCATTCTCCCAAACATCTCCCTTCAGGTGAAGATGCGTCACTTGAGGGAGACAAGGCAATCCATGACCGAGACATGAAATGGCTAACGATGACCGATGGTGAGAGAGCTTCTGGAAATTCTGCTGATTTACTGACATCAGAAAGGTTTTGAATAACACACCTATGGAAGGTTGGCCATAATCTGATAATATAATAATGACAACAATAACAACAACAACAGCAGCATGTCTGGTTGGCCATAATCTGATAGGCAAGAATGACAACAAATAGACAACAACAGCAGCATGTCTGGTTTATTAGCCATACACTGTGTACACAACCATGTGCTCTGCCACACTCAAATGCATACATCTGCACACACTCACACACACTTGAAAACACTAAACTAGGCCTATCCCCACCCTGTCTCCCAACATACACACATACAGTGCAGCCAATTGTCATAATTACAGAGACATTTTACTGAGATTACATTAATGTGTGATCCATTTACTCTTCCCTCTCTCCTTCTCTCCTCCTCTCCACCCCTCTCTCCTTCTCTCCTCTCCACCCCTCTCTCCTTCTCTCCTCCTCTCCACCCCTCTTTCCTTCTCTCCTCTCCACCCCTCTCTCCTTCTCTCCTCCTCTCCACCCCTCTTTCCTTCTCTCCTCTCCACCCCTCTCTCCTTCTCTCCTCCTCTCCACCCCTCTCTCCTTCTCTCCTCCTCTCCACCCTTTTTCCTCCCTCTCTCCTCTCCACCCCTCTTTCCTTCTCTCCTCTCCACCCCTCTCTCCTTCTCTCCTCCTCTCCACCCCTCTCTCCTTCTCTCCTCCTCTCCACCCTTTTTCCTCCCTCTCTCCTCTCCACCCCTCTTTCCTTCTCTCCTCCTCTCCACCCCTCTTTCCTTCTCTCCTCCTCTGCTCTCCCCAGTCATCGTAGCGGAGGTGACCCAGCCGTCTCTGGGTGTGGGTTATGAGCTGGGTCGAGCGCTGGACATGCAGAAGAAGATCTTCTGCCTCTTCAGACCGTCCTCAGGCCGAGGTATCACCTCCCCCCCTCGCAGCAACATCAATCAATCAATCAGTCAATCAATCAATCTATCGACTAATCAAGCGATGTTTATTTCTATTCATAGGTGCCACCTACGTCACTATCAAATAGAACGCCGCCATATTCACCACCCATTTCGCCCAGTATGGCCGCCCACACTGCACACTTGAATGTGTGAGAGAGAGAGATATGTGGAGAAAATGTTCATTTTAGGCTCCGATCCTTATTTGTTACCCCCAGATTTATTTTGCCCCTTATTATCTGCCCCAGGCTTGCCCCAATTGGCTTTCCACGATATATCTACCTTGTTCATAACCCCTCCCCGTACAGTGGGGATAGCTTGAAGGCATTCAAGAGTATAGGAGAGCCTGGACGATTGAAACACGGGACGAATGAAACATTCCAGTTTTCTCCGAGTGTATAGGCTAATGATGATAGACAGACGTCCTTCGGTCAAAACATAGAGCATGTTAACCTTCTATCAGCCAAATATCTTCCTGCTATGTCATTGTATCACGGAGTTATACACGAGTTTTGATGCGCAAAAGTAAACTTCATTAGAGGTTACATTTTTTTGATTATTAATGAGTGTTTTTCATTTAAAGGTTCGACTTAATGCTTATTCGGTAGACCATTTAGTGTTCTCCACAATCCCAGACTTTCATATCGCATGCTTGTTTACATGGAAAGCAAAACAAGCTATAGTGATATATGTCGTCCCGACCAGGCTGTAACTTCATGTATTTTAATTAAATGTACAAATATCTGTGTTTAAACAATCATCTATGGAGGTGAGACATGGAAAAACACTTTTAGGAAGATGAAAATACATTTGGGCCCACCAGGCAGGGGGTCGAGTTTTCCCATGTTATCCTATGGAGACTGACGGCCGGTGGATCGTTAAGCCTACTTATTTGGATGTGCCGTGGCCTAACCCACGATGTTTAAATACCTAGTGAAACGACATTTTCAACAATATAGCCTAAACATGATATAAATGGGAAAGCTTACTGTTCTAGTTATAAACATGGCAGAATCATCCACAGGGCATGATATTTCAAAAAACGCTTTATACACGCTTCACGATGATGGCAATGAGTTGTTATCAGACATGCACGAAGACGTAGCCTATAGCCCTGCAACAATCTATCTAAAATAACACCTATTGGGAGTAGCCTACCATTCATGATATGTAGTAAAAATTTTGAAATTATGGGACGTTAGCGTACGTGGGACGTATAGTACATCGCTTAAACTGTATGTTTCATTCGTCCCATTATGTTGTTTCAACTGTCCCGACCAGCAGGGACGAATGAAACACACACGTCCCACTTTTGCTGTAGCCTAATAATTCTGGTTTTGTTCAAAGCTGAAAATGCATTTGTATTTGACAGAGGACAGATGTAGGTCACTAGTGACCAAATATTAGCTTTCAGTGTGGTACAATCGGTTTGTAAATTACGTTTAATTAAAAAGTGTTTCAACTATCCCGGTGTTACATGGTAACTGGCACCCATGTTAACTGGCTGCGTTGATGACGTTTCACGAGTGATGACGTTTCTTTGACAGATGTGGCCGCTTGCAGATTTGTCACTTTCTGATGGAAACTGGAGACGAACAAATACAAATATAATTTGTTTAAATGTCAAAATTGTCTGTAGTAGGCTACGCTACATGCACTGGACCATGAATATGCCACCAAAAACATAAATACCCAAATAATAACTCCACATGGGTATCGAACCTGCTTCCTAAATGAAACCTCCTACATGATAACCATTTATCTACGTACTTGCGCCAAGAACCAGCTAATAAATCATAGGGAAATTTACTTGACTTAGTCTATACAATTAGAAGAAGTCAGCTGATGATTGTAGCAAGTTAACACGGCTGATGGTGTTGTCTTGCTACAGCAGTTGCCCAAGCCAGTAGGTCTTCAAAGTATCATGGTTAAGTTTTCAAACATTTCACTGACTGCTGGTCAGGCTCTCTGTGGCCACCTAGTATCTGTAGCCTAAATTTAGGAAGCGTTGCTGGTCTAAAAATAAATAAATAATAACAAAAAAAAAAAAAACGTGTGATGAGGAGGATTGAACCCATGTCGACTGCGTGAAAAAGCGATGTAAAGGCATTAACCTATTGCGCCACAGGAGAAGCACCAACTTGTTAATTGGGAAATAAAGTATCAAAAAAACATCAAACCCATGTTTACATGTCAGCAACATTAACGTTAATAGCCTATAAGCCTAAGAGTTTTGACTCTCCCTGTGCTCAAAGTTTGTGTAAAATATGGACACGTTATAGACTTCTCCTGCCCATTGCAATGTGCGTTTCAATGCCTGTGTTTCATGAACTGAATTCTTAAAAGAATAGGCTGGACAACTTTTAAAAGGATACACAATTAGGCAACACATTTTAATTTAATTTATTTGCTGACGTTCATGTGGCTCTACAGACACTTCAGGTAGAGGCGGCCACAGCCTAACCTCAGTGAAACGTTTGTAAAACTTAACCACGATACTTTGAAGGCCTACTAAATGGCTTGGGCAACGGTAGCATGATAACATGGTAGCCAGATAACATGAACAGCTATGTTAACTTGTTACAATTATAATAACGTTAGCTGACTTCTTTTAATCATACAACTGAAGTCAATTTCTGTGAGTACCGCCAGCTGGTTCGTATAAGTGGATAGACGCTTATTACCAAGAAAACAGGTCAATTTATTCGCGGGTTCAATACCCACGGAGTTAATTTAGGTGTTTGTTTTTTGGGTGGCATATTCATGGTCCAATGCATGTAGTACTAAATAATTTTGACTTTTAAACATGTCATGCATATTTGTGTGCGTCTCTAGTATATCAGAAAGTGACAAATAAGCGGCCACATCTGTCAAAGACTCGTCATCAATCATGAAACGTCATCAACGCAGCCAGTTAACATGGGAGCCAGTTGCCATGTAACACCGGCTCTCCCCTACTGATGCCTATCAATATGCTGTGACTGGATGGGTCAAAAATGTGAAAGTGCGGCACCTGGTCACCAAGGATTTATATTTAATCACGGGAAATGTAAGTATTATGTAAAAACAATTCAAATATATGATTTTGGTGGTAGTTTAGGCTACTCTGACTAGGTACATGTAGTAGCGAGTTGTTACCTAAGTGGCTAACAGCTAGCAAGCTACCACTCATTTTAGTGTCATTTAGCTCACAGCTAGTCATTAATCTGGATAATGTTCTTTAATGTCAGATGTGTTTATACCTATTTTATTCACTCCATGGTTTATACTCATTGAAAGAACATGAAGAGAAGGGAAACAAGGCGATTGTGACTTTATGGGAACAGTTTGTGGTGGGTTATCAGCTGTTAGCTGTCAGACGGTCAGCTGTTGTGACAACTGGGCGGCTAAGCGGGGCGAATCGGTCGTAAAGATGGCGGCGCAAAGCTACAGTGACGTCATGTGACACAAACTAATAGCATAACAATAGCCCACCAAAACAGCATGAAAACAAATACAAAACAAAAACAGCTGTATGAAGTCAGTAGCTTGCTCAGGGTCCCTACACATAAAACGAAGCACCAACAACGTAGTTAGCAAACCCGGAGTTCATTACAGAAGACTGTTAACTCATTGAGTGCCATGCGTTGAGTGCCAAAAACGTAATATTACGTTTTTAGCTTCTTTTTTTTTATTACGGAACTAGACACTCTAACACACCTTATATGTGATTTTGGGAACTCTGTGATGAATGGAAATGAAAATTTTTTACATCCACTTTGGGTCGAATCAGTGACGCCTGCACGTCAGCTCAAAACCAGGCCATTTTCGTGGGTCTATCACTAGGTGCCAGTCTCGTAGGTCACTTCCCGGAAACTTTACAAGCAACACTTCATATTTCATGAAAGATGTTATATCTCCATTTCTAGAAAAAAAACAGGGATTTTGATGAAAACTAGCCACTGTTTAGCTTGGGATTTCTCTGGAACAGAGGCATGGAGAAATACACGGTTTGCACCCACCGAGACCTTAAAGTCTCACCTTTTAATTGAGATATTGTATGTGTTCATAGCTATAACACAGAATATGCGGTGGCTGTACAAAAATCATCAACAATGGTCTAGATTGCTGGCACTCTAGGACAAAGCTTCCGAAAACAGCTTGGCATTCAATGAGTTAAGAACACTTACCAACTGTCCCTCTACCAGCTCCTCCAACCCCAGCACGGATAATAGATTAACCAAACGTGGCAGTACAACCATCCTTGCCATGCTGCGGTTGGAGGAGCTGGTAGGGGGGCAGTTGGTAAGTGATCTTAACAGTTTTCTGTAATAAACTCCGGGTTCGCTAACTACGTTGTTGGTGCTTCGTTTTATGTGTAGGGACCCTGAGCAAGCTACTGACGAGGTTTGGTGCTGTTTTGAACAATATTACTGGTTAAAAAATGCTACATGGGAAGCGTTTCGCTCATGGCCCTTAGCAATGCCACTGTTTGCGATTTGGGGCTATAGTGTATACCGGAGCAAGCTCTGTAGTGGTTGATCAACAAAATATTCTGTCTCCACGACTTATTTGATGTGTTTTAATGCAGAAAAAGACCCTGGGGTCAATTTTTGCTGGAGTTACATTTTAACCGAGTCCTACAAACTACCAGCTAGCTCACAGAAAAAATAGCTGTATTAAGTGAGTGCCCTACAAACTACTAGCTAGCGGGAGGGAGAGAGGGGGAGAGAGGAGGAGAGGGAAAGAGGGGATGAGGTGAGAGATGGGTGAAGAGGTGTGTTCTCCTCCTGACTGCCCTGTCCGTGTTCTCCTGTTCTCTCCTGATTCTGCAGTGCTGTCAGCCATGATCCGCGGGGCCGAAGACGGTTCCCTGTTCTACGTCAGGGACTACACGGAAGACGAGGTGGAGCGCGTTCTAGAGGAGTTCTTCAGCGGCCTGGCCAAGAACTAAGTGGAATCTGCATCGGAACCTTCCGTAGCACCTAGAGAGGTTCCGTGTCTCTGTGGAGGGATGTTGGTTTGTAGCTCAGACTGGAAAGAGCAGGCTTGTGACGGAGAAGTGGTCAGTTTGGTCTTCTGACCAGACCTCATTTCTGTGATGTAGTACTCTACTTTGGCCAGTAGATGGAGTTGATGGATACTGAAATTGCTTCAAAGGGCTTGTATGGTTTAATCACACACACACACACACACACACACACACACACACACACACACACACACACACACACACACACACACTTACATGTCATTGTTTGTCACATCCACCATATATGTCATTTAAACATATACAGCACATGTATGTTACATAAGCATTCCAAATGCTTCCTGACATTAATGTAAAGTATGGATGTTAAGACAGGTGTGTACCTGTATGCCTTAATGCTAAGGACCGTCAATAGTGACACCGGTTTCGGTGAACTTTGGTAGTGGTTGATAATGAATGATTCATATTCTGTAGACTTTGATAATAAAAGATTTCTGTTTGTTGGAGCGTCTGAGGTGACATTTGGCGCGTTTGTTTGTAAACCCACTTGAACAGGTTCCAGCGTGGGGGAGTGGGTTATAGCGTGCAGCTGGTTCTGGACTGAATGGGGATGTGGGCCATCACAGAGATGAGAGGGACTGAACAGGGATATATAAGGGTTATACCCTCACTTAATCAGTTAGTTACAGTATACCCTTACTTGATCAGTTATACCCTCACTTAATCAGTTAGTTACAGGCAGGGCTGTAGTCAAGACCACCTTTGTCGAGTCCAAGACAAGTCCAAGACCAGGACTAGTCGAGACCAAGTCAAGACCGAGTCCAAAGAGGTTCGAGTCCAAGACAAGACCGAGTACAAAAAGGTTCGAGTCCGAGTCAAGACCGAGTCCAGGATAGGAAAAAAAGTCTTATGCATGACAGTATCAAGACAATCATTTTGGGTTATTATTATTATTATTATTATCTAAAAGCAAAAACAGTGTGAACACACCCAGGATTTGTAAGTGTAGCCATTCCCCTTCTCCAATATTATTATAGGGCTGTCAAACGATTCAAAATATATATTTTGAAATGAATTAATCTCGATTAACCACAAGTAAAAAGTTCCTAAAGACTAAAGCTTCTTAAATGGCATATTAAATACAACATAAATCACAAAATTAATGAGTAACCACAAAGGTAAAAGTAAAACACTTTTATATTATTTAAATGATAATACTGACACAGTAATTGTGTTTTAAAGTATTCATTTCTTAAGAAATACACATTTGATGCTGTTTAACTCATTTGTAAATGGTGCACTGTCACTTTAAGCCCATTGTGGCCACGTTCTCATAATCTTTTTTTTACCAGCTCCATTGAAATATAGCCTATAGCTAGTCCACAAGCTCTAATATTGTTTGTACCACATGTATTGTACAATATTAACAATGATAAGCATGATATTAAGTTGGTATGAACAGCTTTCATTCCTTTGGAAATAGAAGCATGTAATGACATGATGCTAGCTAGACATTTTCTCTACAGAACGCTGCATGACCGGACTCCTGCCTCAGTGAGGTCTAAGTATCTGTAGGAACGCTGCATGACCGGACTCCTGCCTCAGTGAGGTCTAAGTATCTGTAGGAACGCTGCATGACCGGACTCCTGCCTCAGTGAGGTCTAAGTATCTGTAGGAACCCTCCTGCCTCAGTAAGGTCTAAGTATCTGTAGGAACGCTGCATGACCGGCCTCCTGCCTCAGTAAGGTCTAAGTATCTGTAGGAACGCTGTAGGAACGCTGCATGACCGGACTCCTGCCTCAGTAAGGTCTAAGTATCTGTAGGAACGCTGCATGACCGGACTCCTGCCTCAGTAAGGTCTAAGTATCTGTAGGAACGCTGCATGACCGGACTCCTGCCTCAGTAAGGTCTAAGTATCTGTAGGAACGCTGCATGACCGGACTCCTGCCTCAGTGGACTCTTGTCGCTCCACGTTGTCTTTTTCTCTCCCACACCCCACTGCACCTGCCCGGAGTGACTCATCAAATATAAATACACACTTCACTCTCATAAATAAATAAATGATGCACAAACCAACTTGACTCGCTGGCTTCGCCAGCTGTCGTCGTCCAACTAGACCACAGTTCGGCCCTCTCAAAGGCTCTCCGACCATTTAGAAACGCGCTCAATAACTCCATCAGAATTACAGGGACTCATGTCTGCAGCTTTAGGGGAGTTTAAACCATAGGGACCTAACAGGGGAGTTTAAACCATAGGGGCCTACTTTAAACCATAGGGACCTAACAGGGGAGTTTAAACCATAGGGACCTAACAGGGGAGTTTAAACCATAGGGACCTAACAGGGGAGTTTAAACCATAGGGACCTAACAGGGGAGTTTAAACCATAGGGACCTAACAGGGGAGTTTAAACCATAGGGACCTAACAGGGGAGTTTAAACCATAGGGACCTAACAGGGGAGTTTAAACCATAGGGACCTAACAGGGGAGTTTAAACCATAGGGACCTAACAGGGGAGTTTAAACCATAGGGACCTAACAGGGGAGTTTAAACCATAGGGACCTAACAGGGGAGTTTAAACCATAGGGACCTAACAGGGGAGTTTAAACCATAGGGACCTAACAGGGGAGTTTAAACCATAGGGACCTAACAGGGGAGTTTAAACCATAGGGACCTAACAGGGGAGTTTAAACCATAGGGACCTAACAGGGGAGTTTAAACCATAGGGACCTAACAGGGGAGTTTAAACCATAGGGACCTAACAGGGGAGTTTAAACCATAGGGACCTAACAGGGGAGTTTAAACCATAGGGACCTAACAGGGGAGTTTAAACCATAGGGACCTAACAGGGGAGTTTAAACCATAGGGACCTAACAGGGGAGTTTAAACCATAGGGACCTAACAGGGGAGTTTAAACCATAGGGACCTAACAGGGGAGTTTAAACCATAGGGACCTAACAGGGGAGTTTAAACCATAGGGACCTAACAGGGGAGTTTAAACCATAGGGACCTAACAGGGGAGTTTAAACCATAGGGACCTAACAGGGGAGTTTAAACCATAGGGACCTAACAGGGGAGTTTAAACCATAGGGACCTAACAGGGGAGTTTAAACCATAGGGACCTAACAGGGGAGTTTAAACCATAGGGACCTAACAGGGGAGTTTAAACCATAGGGACCTAACAGGGGAGTTTAAACCATAGGGACCTAACAGGGGAGTTTAAACCATAGGGACCTAACAGGGGAGTTTAAACCATAGGGACCTAACAGGGGAGTTTAAACCATAGGGACCTAACAGGGGAGTTTAAACCATAGGGACCTAACAGGGGAGTTTAAACCATAGGGACCTAACAGGGGAGTTTAAACCATAGGGACCTAACAGGGGAGTTTAAACCATAGGGACCTAACAGGGGAGTTTAAACCATAGGGACCTAACAGGGGAGTTTAAACCATAGGGACCTAACAGGGGAGTTTAAACCATAGGGACCTAACAGGGGAGTTTAAACCATAGGGACCTAACAGGGGAGTTTAAACCATAGGGACCTAACAGGGGAGTTTAAACCATAGGGACCTAACAGGGGAGTTTAAACCATAGGGACCTAACAGGGGAGTTTAAACCATAGGGACCTAACAGGGGAGTTTAAACCATAGGGACCTAACAGGGGAGTTTAAACCATAGGGACCTAACAGGGGAGTTTAAACCATAGGGACCTAACAGGGGAGTTTAAACCATAGGGACCTAACAGGGGAGTTTAAACCATAGGGACCTAACAGGGGAGTTTAAACCATAGGGACCTAACAGGGGAGTTTAAACCATAGGGACCTAACAGGGGAGTTTAAACCATAGGGACCTAACAGGGGAGTTTAAACCATAGGGACCTAACAGGGGAGTTTAAACCATAGGGACCTAACAGGGGAGTTTAAACCATAGGGACCTAACAGGGGAGTTTAAACCATAGGGACCTAACAGGGGAGTTTAAACCATAGGGACCTAACAGGGGAGTTTAAACCATAGGGACCTAACAGGGGAGTTTAAACCATAGGGACCTAACAGGGGAGTTTAAACCATAGGGACCTAACAGGGGAGTTTAAACCATAGGGACCTAACAGGGGAGTTTAAACCATAGGGACCTAACAGGGGAGTTTAAACCATAGGGACCTAACAGGGGAGTTTAAACCATAGGGACCTAACAGGGGAGTTTAAACCATAGGGACCTAACAGGGGAGTTTAAACCATAGGGACCTAACAGGGGAGTTTAAACCATAGAATCCCGGGCGCAGTGAGCTGCCTGCAACAACAGCGGTGCTCAGGGAGCAGTAAGGGGTTAGGTGCCTTGCTCAAGGACACTTCGGGGTTCGAACCGGCAACCCTCCGGTTACAGGTCCGGAGTGCTAACCAGTGGGCCACAGCTGCCCCTCGTTTTTACGTAAAATCCTGTAAATAATCCCAAGCAAGGTATGGGATATCGTGCCACTAGAGACTAGAGATAGGGTATGGGATATCGTGCCATTAGAGACTAGAGATAGGGTATGGGATATCGTGCCACTAGAGATAGGGTATGGGATATCGTGCCACTAGAGACTAGAGATAGGGTATAGGATATCGTGCCACTAGAGATAGGGTATGGGATATCGTGCCACTAGAGACTAGAGATATTTTATTTTCAGGTGCTCTACGATATAAAATCCTGTAAATAATCCCAAGCAAGGTATGGGATATCGTGCTACTAGAGACTAGAGATAGGGTATGGGATATCGTGCCATTAGAGACTAGAGATAGGGTATGGGATATCGTGCCACTAGAGATAGGGTATGGGATATCGTGCCACTAGAGACTAGAGATATTTTATTTTCAGGTGCTCTACGATATCATTGTGCTGCTGCGTCCATAGTACGTTCACAACGTTCCTTGATTATTACGATATATTCAAGAGTTTCGTCTTTGTCAGTTCACAAAACTTTAATGCATAAACTTCAGTATCAAAAATAGGAGTGACACATAACGACAACAAAAAACATACATCAAGTACATATCACCAATAAATTACATTAATAATTTAAATTCATGACAAGAAAGTCATTCTAATCATCATTCTATACAGACCTTCAAAATATACTTATATATATATATATATATCAGTGCAAGACACACATTTTTGTTGACGATACAGTACAGTGTGTGTTTTTGTTGTTGTGTGTATTTGTCCTATATAAAAAAGTACTACATTATGGTATGTTTTGTTTTTGTGTGTATTTGTCCTTTATAAAAAAGTACTATATGATGGTACTGGTTATTATGGTATGTTCGCAGTATTACTGTTTATGGCAAAATGTATGAGAGATGTTCCACCATTATTTTAAAAACATCTGAATAACTAGAAAACAAACAAACAAACAAATAACAAACCGCATTTTTCCATCACATGACATGGCAAGTGTCCCACAACATTGATCACAACCAACCAATCAGAACAAAGTATACAATCTTTCAAATGATGGCTAGTTTGTGAGAAACAAATCTGATTCACTCAGTTTGTGTGTCAATCAGTGTAACTCAATGTGTGGGTGTGTAATTCAGTCTTTGAGTGTGCAAGTCTATGGATTTTATAATGCAGATGGTGCAAAGTGTGATGCAAGGCTTATTCTTATCTTACACTCAATAAAGTGTTGATTTTTTATCTTACTCTCAATAAAGTGTTGATTTTTCACAAGGCTTACTCTTATCTTACACTCAATAAAGTGTTGATTTTTATCTTACACTCTAAAGTGTTGATTTTTTATCTTACACTCAATAAAGTGTTGATTTTTCGCCATGTGCTCCTCTTTTATTAAACCTTGCGCCCAGGGGTCTGGCACATGATCCAAAAAATCGCTATCTTACACCTTCAAAATCATTACGCCACTGACCAAGAAAAACCTGGGGCCTCCTTTATAAAGCGTTTTTACGTACAGATTTGATCTTAGACCGTGCGTACGCTCAAATCCATGCTAACGCTCAGATTTATAAAAACTGTCTTTGACGTGGAAAAGTGCTTATCTCCACGTCAGGGGGCTCATTTATAAAGTGTTCTTACGCACAGATTTGATCTTAGACCGTGCGTACGCTCAAATCCATGCCAACGCTCAGATTTATAAAAAACGTCTTTGACGTGGAAAAGTGCTTATCTCCACGTCAGGTTCCAACTTGACCTACGACCATTTCCTTGTGGTAATGCCTGGGTACTGCAATTAATGTGAGGTCTAAATGCGATCAAAATTCCAAGACCAACGATCTCATGTCTTTCTTTGCCATATGCATGATCAATATCAGAAGATTTGTAAAGACGTTTTTGGACGCAGCTTAATGTTTCATGGTTTAGCATAAAACTGCTAATGAGAACTATAGCCCACTTAAGAAAGTGAAAAAACGTATAGCTTACTTATTTCATAATATCTAAAAAAACACCAAGACCTATGATGGAATGATTGAAATTTCTTACAGGTGATCTAGTATATTTAGTGTTCTCACCAATCTAATATTGACCATAAAATGTCCAATTGCCCTCGTTTAGGAGAGGAAAAGTACATTTGTACCAGGGAGGTAGTGGTAAAATAAGAGGTGGGTGAACTATGAATTCTGCAATCTTCGGATTTTTTAAAAAGGCATTCAGAACATGTTTGATAATGGTGGATGTTATTGTACAGTATTGGGAATATAGGATAGTATTGGATAATACAGTTTTGAATGTTAAAAGTGAATAAAGGTGGATAAACTCTAATAAGAGGTGGGTAGGCCTAAACTCTATTTCTGAAATTTCAGAGGTGGATAAACTGCGTTTACTCGTGTTTAGCCTCCACTACATCCTAATTTGCGCTCATAGGCCTATTCCCAGTTTCGTAACAGAAAGGTAATATTTGAATGTAAGCTATACAATGTAGGCTAGAGATACACTATATCATATATAGCCTACACAACCAAGGGACGGAAGTTATCTTCTGAAAGCAAGGCATCTTCATATTTAGTGTTTGTCGGAGTTATATGGATAGGTGCAGAGCCGCACCTGTTTGTTTTTTTTTTTTGGCAGTGCCCAAGATCAGATGACAGTACTGAGTTGAATAATGTAGACTAGCATATAAAGGTAGGCCTAAAGCAAACAATAAAGGAAAATGTTTACGGCCATTGGACATTATTGAAAGAAAACGATAGCAAAAGATATGCAGAATGAACTAATAATGACTGGCTTAACTAGGCTACTTTTTTCAGCAAAAACATAGCCTATCCTAAAAGAAACCTTCATAAGGTAGGCCTACCCAATTTTTTTTTTTCTCACAAAGTAGGCCTAAACATACGAAATGTTGATTATTCACATTACTGCAAGCAAAAGGAAATGAAAGCGCAGCAGAGTGACAATGGACATGGATGCATACCATCTCTTTCCAGAAAGCTTTGCTGGAAAAAAAACATAATTAGTTGCTATTCGAACTGGACGATATAGGCTAGTTAACATCAGATGGCATAGGCTAGGCCTATACAATGTTTTCAATATATAATTTGACATAGGCTACAGCTTTTAGGCCATTGGTTTCATTAAAACATATGCTAATGATATTGATGAGGGGTGTTTACAAGGCGGAGACCTAAACCATCCGGCTGCGCACAAGTTGACCTTCATTTGTGATTTATAATGGGCAATATCTGGAAGGGTGCATGCACGACTTTTTTTGTGCATGCGTTAGGTGTTCTTTGAATCACACATATGATCATTTCAGAAATGATCTAAAATCAAATGAAGGATGGTTTCTACGCAACCCTTTTATAAATGAGGCCCCTGGTCTATAGCGAAAGCACAGCTGAAGACGCACTGTCACGCGATGTATGCAACTCCTCTGCAGGATAAATATCCTCTTTTAGGATTTTAGGATTTGTATTTAGTCATTCGAACATTATTGGGGTAAGTGGGGTACGTTTGACCACATAATCATTAAATTAGTGAATATGGTCTGGCCATGTCTTTCATGTCAATAAACTTTACGCCTCTGACCATCCGTTTCTGATCGCCAAGATAGAGCCCTATAAGTGTAGCTGTGTGTGTGTGTGTGTGTGTGTGTGTGTGTGTGTGTGTGTATCACTCAGTCAGTGTGTGTGTGTCTGTCACTCTTCACGTGTGAATGTCCCTGTGGTTCTGACTGAGAGAGAGGATGTTACAAACACCCGTCCCCTTAATGTGTTGAACACAGCCCTGTGTGGTTCTTACTAAGAGAGAGGATGTTACAAACACCCGTCCCCTTAATGTGTTGAACACAGCCCTGTGTGGTTCTTACTCTGAGAGGCTGTTACAGACACCCGTCCCCTTAATGTGTTGAACACAGCCCTATGTGGTTCTTACTCTGAGAGGCTTACAGACACCCGTCCCCTTAATGTGTTGAACACAGCCCTGTGTGGTTCTTACTCTGAGAGGCTGTTACAGACACCCGTCCCCTTAATGTGTTGAACACAGCCCTGTGTGGTTCTTACTCTGAGAGGCTGTTACAGACACCAACACAGAGAGACTCTGTGAGACAGAGAGACAACGTTACAAACACTTTTCCCCTTAATGTGTTGAACGCAGCTCTGTGTAGTTCTGGCTGAGAAAAAGACAGTTACAAACACCCTTCCCCTTCACATGTTGAACGCAGCTCTGTGTGTGTGACTGAGAGAGAGGATGTTACATACACCCTTTCCCTTAATGTGTTGAACACAGCTCTGCATGGTTTTGACTGAAAGAGATGCTGTAACAGTCATGCTTCCCCTTCAAATGTTGAACGCAGCTCTGTGTGGTTCTGAGAGAGAATGTTACATACACCCCTCACCTTCTCGTGTTGTACATAGCTCTGTGTGGTTCTGAGACAGAGAGGATGTTACATACACCTTTCCCCTTCACGTGTTGAACACAGCCCTGTGTGGGTGTGGCTGAAACATCAGACTGCTCAACCAACCAGATCATTCTGGAGAGTTCTGAGGGGTAGCCCAAAATGTCCGCTCAAATTTGTCCCTCCCCTTTAGGTACCCAGGGGTGTGGCTTCACACGGAATAGGGGCGGGCAGTCCACTCTGATAGGTCTGGGCGTTCCACACTGCGTGTGATTGGAGGTAGAGAGAGGAAGGGGTGTGGCTTAGATGACCTCCGTGTTGAGTTTCTTCTTCTCTGGTTCAGTGGGGTCGGGGGGAGGCGGCTCCAGGAAGCTGATCTTACACTCCTGCTCAGGAGGGGGCGCCGAAGACCCCGTCTCCTGCACTCTCCCTCGCGTTGCTCGGCAACCACGAAACAGCTGGAGCGGGGAGGTTGCCGGTGACGGTGACGATGATGACGATGATGAAGAGGAGGCCGGGGGCGGGTGGCAGCGGCAGCGAGGGGCGCAGTGTTCCATCCAGTGGCCACGCAGCACCAGCGCGCCCGTCAGGGCGACCACCGCCAGCGTCACCCCCCCCAGCACCAGGAGCGTCACCAGCTGGGCCTGCGACAGCCCCCCCGCCCCCCCAGGCTGCGCCAGCACTTCCTTCACCGAGATCTTCAGCAAGCGGCCGTCGCCCCTGCCCCCTTCGTCCCCCGTGCCCCCCTCGCCTGCGTACAGGGTGCGGTTGCCCCCCCGGCCCCAGGTGCCCTGCCTGGCCGTGGCGCCGCTGCTCTCTGGCGCCCCCTGTGGTGGGCTCCGGGGTGGCACCTGGCAGGTGGTGCCCGAGTAGCCGCCGGCGCACAGGCACAGGAAGGCGTCGACGCGGTCCAGGCAGCGGCCGCCGTTCAGGCACGGCCGGCTGGCGCAGTCGTCCAGGTTGGCGGAGCAGAAGCGCCCGGCGAAGCCCAGCGGGCACAGGCAGGAGAAGCGGTTGACTCCGTCCACGCAGGTGGCGCCGTTGGCGCAGGGCTGCAGCTGGCAGTCGTCCACGTTGGTCTCGCACCGCGGTCCGGTGAAACCCGCCAGGCACCGGCACGTCAGCACTGGAGAGAACCCGCCCAGGTCCTCACACAGACCGCCGTTCTTACAGGGAGACCTGGAACACAAACACACACGTTTACATTTAGTCATTAACCTGGAACACAAACACACACCTTTACATTTAGTCATTAACCTGGGACACAAACACACACACGTTTACATAACCTGGGACACAAACACACACCTTTACATTTAGTCATTAACCTGGAACACAAACACACACCTTTACATTTAGTCATTAACCTGGGACACAAACACACATAGCTGACGTTTTAGTTAACGTTAAAGTTGACTGATATATAGCAGGCACACTTTTATCCAAGCTCCTCTACGGGTCAAATGATTGTCGGTTGGTCATTGGTTACGTCACCACTGCTCCACTTTTTATCCAAAGCGACTTACAACAGTTAAAAGGGAAATCCGGTGTAAAATGGATTTTGTTTAGCTTATCTTATCTTATGCTTAGCTTAGTTTATGCTTATGCTTATGCTTATGCTTAGCTTATCTTATGCTTAGCTTATGCTTAGCTTATGCTTAGCTTATCTTCTGCTTAGCGTTTTATTCTGCTTAGCTTATTTTATGCTTAGCTTATCTTCTGCTTAGCGTTTCTTCTGCTTAGCTTATCTTATGCTTAGCTTAGCTTATGCTTAGCGTTTCTTCTGCTTAGCTTATCTTATGCTTAGCTTATCTTATGCTTAGCTTATCTTATGCTTAGCTTAGCTTATGCTTAGCGTTTCTTCTGCTTAGCGTTTCTTCTGCTTAGCTTATCTTATGCTTAGCTTATCTTATGCTTAGCTTAGCTTATGCTTAGCGTTTCTTCTGCTTAGCTTATCTTATGCTTAGCTTATCTTATGCTTAGCTTAGCTTATGCTTAGTTTAGCTTATCTTATGCTTAGCTTATCTTCTGCTTAGCTTATCTTCTGCTTAGCTTATCTTATGCTTAGCTTAGCTTATGCTTTCCCCTTTAAGGCATAATCAGGGCACAGGGCCTCTAGGATATTGCTAGTGCAGCAATAAGTGCTACATGGACCATAACAGCTCAAGAGATGCGAAGGGAAGGAGAAGAGGGGGGGTCAGGACAGGAAGTGCTAGATATATTTGGTCAAGTCCAGTTGGTGGTAACTGTAAAGTCTGTTTTGTGTGTGTGTGTACATGTGCTAGTATGTGTCTGTTTGTGTAAGTGTGTGTGTGTGTGTGTGTGTGTGTGTGTGTGTGCATGCGTGCGTGCGTGTGTGTGAGCATCTTCTGTGCTGCAGATGGATCACGTTGTGCTCTGTGTGCTGCTGGAGGGCAGGTTGCCATGGCAAACAGCCATGATTGCTGTACACAGGCATATGTGACATCTGCCAAGTGTGTGTTTGTAAACAAATAAGACAGGCACATGTGGGACAGGCTATATGTGTGTTTGTAAACAAATTGGGACAGGACAAGAGTGTGTTTGTAAACAAATAAGACAGGCACATGTGGGACAGGCTATGGGACAGGACAAGTGTGTGTTTGTAAATAAATAAGACAGGCACATGTGGGACAGGCTATATTTGTGTTTGTAAACAAATTAGAACAGGACAAGTGTGTGTTTGTAAACAAATAAGACAGGGCACATGGGACAGACAAAGAGGCAAGTGTTTGTAAAACCAACAGGACAGGCTAACGCTTGGAAACAGGGGCATACTGCACAAAAAAAGCAGAATTAAGACATCCGATAAGTTACTGAGCTTGAGCCAATGAATCCAAAACAAGAAAGCGCACAGGCTTAATTGGTTGCACACAAAAGACCAAGCCAGGATGAGCAGACACGGATTCATCAAGCCAGGTGAAACCTATCCTGGATAAGTGAGCTCAAGGCTCTCTCAAATAGACCCCGCCAATCGATCACAGATTCACTGATTCACCATGGCAACTAGCGGCTTCATTGTTTCTTCTACTTATGTGAAGTAGGTAGCTTATAGCCTTTTCACAACAGCAACAAACAGCAACACCCCCTGTTTAGAGAATATTGCAGCTGGTGCCCCTGACACCACCACGGTGAAATGGTTAGGTTATACCCCTGCGGACGCCACATTGTCGCATGACGGGTCAGGAAATGGCTTGTATGTAAACGCTATTTAATGATCACAAACATTTAAATAATGACAGTGGGTCTAGGTATATGTGATAACAATGTGTAGTGGGCAGTGGAATAACTATTGGTTCCCGCTTTGTGGTGACTGCCGTGGACTGAGATAAGGGATGAGACAAATAGATCCTGGAACTTAGCTACACAGAATAAATCGCCATGGTAACTATACCATAACATATCCTGCTGCTCCCTTATCCCCGCTTTTGTGCAACTGGATCACTGATAAATTGGAGCCAGATAACCAAGATATCCCGCTTAATCCCTTATCCCAGTTTTGGCAATAGTCCCAGGACAAGTGTGTGTTTGTAAAACCAAACGAGACAGACACAACAGGCTATATTTGTGTTTGTAAACAACAAGACAGGCACATGTGGGACAGGCTATATTTGTGTTTGTAAACAAATTAGAACAGGACAAGTGTGTTTGTAAACAAATTAGAACAGGACAAGTGTGTGTTTGTAAACAACAAGACAGGCACATGTGGGACAGGACAAGAGTGTGTTTGTAAACAAATTAGAACAGGACAAGTGTGTGTTTGTAAACAACAAGACAGGCACATGTGGGACAGGCTATGGGACAGGACAAGTGTGTTTGTAAACAAATAAGACAGGCACATGTGGGACAGGCTATATGTGTGTTTGTAAACAACAAGACAGGCACATGTGGGACAGGCTATATTTGTGTTTGTAAACAACAAGACAGGCACATGTGGGACAGGCTATATGTGTGTTTGTAAACAACAAGACAGGCACATGTGGGACAGGACAAGAGTGTGTTTGTAAACAACAAGACAGGCACATGTGGGACAGGACAAGAGTGTGTTTGTAAACAAATTAGAACAGGACAAGTGTGTTTGTAAACAACAAGACAGGCACATGTGGGACAGGACAAGAGTGTGTTTGTAAACAAATAAGACAGGCACATGTGGGACAGGCTATATGTGTGTTTGTAAACAAATTGGGACAGGACAAGAGTGTGTTTGTAAACAAATAAGACAGGCACATGTGGGACAGGACAAGAGTGTGTTTGTAAACAACAAGACAGGCACATGTGGGACAGGCTATGGGACAGGACAAGTGTGTGTTTGTAAACAAATGAGACAGACACAATGCATGCGTGCGTGTGGATAGATGTGATCGCGTGCGTCGTGGATTGGGTGTATGGCGATCGCGTTATTGCGTCGCGTGGGTGTATTGTATGTGCGTGGCATTGGATTGATGATGAATAGATGGCGTCGCGTCATGATTATTACTATCCGCGGTGCTGTAGCACGGTCCCATTCTGAGTTGGCAGTGGTTGCCGTGGAAGCCGTCGGGGCAGAGGCAGGAGTAGTCACCCGTCTCATCCGTCACACACGTCGCCCCGTTCTGACACGGCTTCTCCTTGGAACACACATGGATGTCTGCAACACACACCAAAGCAGCATGAATACAGCTCTCTCCCACACACACACACACACACACACACACACACACACACGCACACACACACATACACACCTTAGCAGCATGAACACAGCTCTCTCCCTCTCCCTCACACACACACACACACACACACACACACACACACCTTAGCAGCAAGAACACAGCTCTCTCCCTCTCCCTCACACACACACACACACACACACACGCACACACACACATACACACCTTAGCAGCATGAACACAGCTCTCTCCCTCTCCCTCACACACACACACACACACACACAGATAAACATACACACACATAAGTTATAAGGGCTAAAACGTGACAACAGTAAATAACAATAGCATCAGAGTCAGCAGCCGCAACAACGGCTCAATCAAGTGTTTTTGGTTGTTATGGAGACAAGCAACAACGGCTCAAACAAGGTGTTTTTTGATTTTGTTAATGGAACACCGTGTGATGAGTCGCGGGCGGTGCTGATTACAAAACGTTACTGGCGTTGGTTACGCCACTACATGCACACATCACACATACACATGCGCATGCACACACATACATCACCTGTACACATACACACACACACACACACACCTGTACACATACACATACACACACACACACACACACACACACACACACACACATCACCTGTACACAAACACCACTACATACACACACACACATCACCAGTACACATACACACACACACACACACACACGTCCTTATATTGCACAAGGCCGCCGCTACATGCGCACACACACATCACCTGTACATATGATATACACCACTACATACACACACACATCACCTGTACATATACACGCCACATACACGCACACGCATCATATAGTGCGCATGCGCCGCTGCACATGCACACGTCATATGTTGCGTATCGCCGCCGTACACGCGCACTGCCTGCACGCCTGTTGCGCATGCGCCGCTACGTACGCACACCGCACGTCGCCGCGGCGCACATGCGCCGCTACGCACTGCCTTATTTTTGTTAAGCGGAATGGATCGGGATCAAATCCTGGTTGTGGATTAACGCTGCCGGGACTGGATCAGGCGGATCCGGATCGGACCTGCCAATCCGCGTAATACCGGATCGCCAGTACTTATCAGGACCGTTAAATCCTGGATCACCTGCGCGACGGGACCCCTGCACGCATAGACACCGGACACCTGCCTGAACGCACGCACCTGAATGGGCTGCCTGGACCACCTGGACACCCTGGAATGGACGCACACCGGACCGCACGCGTCGCGCACAAGACCGCACCGGACCGCACGCACGCGTGATTGCGCGCAGCCGCAAAGAACCTGCCTGTGTCTTGCCTGAACCTGCACATACACGCTATGCACACCGTGGGTTATCTCTGTCAAATTAATCATGTGAGGGTGTGGGTATTGATGATGATGATAGCATTTCACATATGTCTTGTGCATGTCTTGATGCGTAATGATGATATTGCGCTAATATCTTTACATCTGATATTGATGCGTAATGCGTGCATGTGTCTGTGTGTTAATGAGATGACTCGCTCAATGACATGATGACGCATCTGTAATGTCTGTCAGCTATGATGCGTAGCGTCGTGTGTGATTTGTGTAGCAGTCTTACTTGCATTCACCAGTGTCCTCGTCACATCGTCCATGTTCCACTTGACACGTGCAGTTCAGCTCTGGGAGAGAAGACATGACAGTCAGGACCATATCAGAGCACACACCACACACACTCACACACACACATACACACACACACACCGCATTACACTACTTTTACACACATGCACACTTGTTTTTGTTTTTAGTTTGGAGTATTTATGCACAAACATAAACAGAACAGAAGTGAAAAGGACATCAGGTTGTGGGATTTGTGTGTGTGTGTCTGTGTGTGTGTGTGTGTCGTGTGACA
>NC_063206.1:1547500-1560000 GCF_017589495.1 Alosa alosa | reverse complement strand
TGTGTGTATTATTGTGTCATAATGTGTGTAATATGTGTAGGTCCACAATAAAGTGTGTCTAAATATGTGTGTGTAGGTCACAATGTATGTGTATGTGTAGGTCCCCAATAAGTATGTGTGTGGCAGATGCAATAATGTGTATGTGTAGGTCTAAAGTAATAAAGTATATTATTAATATGTATGATAAATGGTCACGTATATAAGATCTAATCATAAAATTAATAATATGTATGTGTGTATTAATAAGGTCTAATAAATAATAGTAGTCCCAATGTAATATTAATATAATATATTATGTAAAGTGTGTATATTAATAAAGTCTAATAAAAGTAATAATAATATGAGTCTAATAAAATAATATTAATATTAATAATATATGTCGTATGTGTGTATGTATCTAATAAAATGTGTCTAATAAAATAATGTGTATATGTGACCATTTTGTATTAGGAGTCTGATAAATTATTGTGTATATATGTCAATAAAAGGTAATAATGGCAATAGCCATAAGAGTCTAGAAAATAAAGGTAATATTAATAATATAAAGATGTGTGTGTGTATGTGTGTATAATGGGTCTGATAAAGTATTAATATGCGTATAATATTAGGTCTAAATAAAAGTGTGTGTATAATATTATTAATGTGTGATAAATTAATGTGTGTATATGGAGTCTAAAATGTGTGTGTGTCACAATAATGTGTGTGTGTATGTGTATGCTGTAGGTCTAATAAAGTGTGTGTGTGTAACATGTGTATGTGTGTGTGTGTGTGTAAAGTGTGTAGGTCTGATAAGTGTATTAATGTGTGTGTGTGTGTATTAATGTGTCAGGTCAAAAAGAAATATGTGTGTAACATATATGCGTGTGTATTATGTAGGTCACAATAAGTGTGTGTGTGTGTGTGTGTGTGTGTGTGTGTTCCCTGAGTGCAAAGGATCCAACAGAAGGATCCATCCCCTAAACAAGAGTGCCTTAGACCACATGCATACCTCTTCTACCTCCTAAACTTCAGACCACACACACACATTAGCCAGACCAGAAACAGAATGAATGAAATAGCTGTCAGAGTAGAAGATGAAAGAGAGAGAGATGAAAGAGAGATAAGATAAGAGAGAGAGAATAAGAGAGAGAGAGACAGATTGAGAGAGAGAGAGAGAGAGAATAAGAGAGAGAGAATAAGAGAGAGAGAATAAGAGAGAGAGAGACAGACGGGGGATAAGTGTAAGAGAGGGGAGGAGAAGAGAAAAGAGAGAGATGCCCTGAACACCAATAACCTCCAACAACATGACGGCAGTGTCACTGGATCTAAACAAACTTTTGAAGTGGTTTCCATAGTGTTGAATGTGGACTAGCTAATAAATTGTTTTTAAATGTAGGCTATAGCCGTTTAAACATGTTTACCTGCTAGGCAGCAGCTTAGCCACATAACACGGATTCCCTGGCAGGTGTAATAGTAAGAAGCAAAATCCCAGTGGATATTTCACGTCTTATCAAATGCTGACGGCTGTTAAGAGTGTTGTTTTTTCCCTCAAAAATAAGGCCAAGAATTTAAGGATTAAATTAAGAATTTTAACCGCATGCTGTGAAGTTATATGCAGGTCTTTTTTACAGAGAAAACACGCTAATATAAAACTGTACTCACAAATGTAATCGTGTTGGTATGAATATATGTTGTAGTATGTGATTCCTAGAACTCTTGGAAATGTTGTAAAATGATGTAAATAGATAAAGAAAGCCAGCACTATGGTCACCATTGCGGTTGGGTTGGATTGATTTGTTTAGAACCAGTGGAATTGCTGCCATGACAACGCTGCGTCAAGGCTTTGGTAGGCTTCTCTATCACTGCCAATTTTAAAATGTTGATGTTTGTTGGGGCAACTTTAGAATGTTGGGGTTTGTTGATGTTTGTTGGGGCAACTTTAGAATGTTGGGGTTTGTTGAAGCAACTTTAGAATGTTAGGGTTTGTTGGGGCAACTTTAGAATGTTGGGGTTTGTTGCTGTTGGATGGGGCAACGTTAGAATGTTGGGGTTTGTTGCTGTTGGATGGGGCAACTTTAGAATGTTGGGGTTTGTTGCTGTTGGATGGGCCAACTTAAGAATGTTGGGGTTTGTACATGTTGCTGTTAGTTAGAGCAGTGTGCGAGCAGCTTCAAGAAGGAAGGCTAGAACAAAGACATGGCTGGACAGGAGTTAGAGCGCTGATGACAGGAGGGAAAGGTCAGGAGAAAGGTCAGACTGTGGAATAGAGGGAGAGAATGAATGAAAGCAGAAGAGAGCGAGAGAGACAGATGGAGAAAGACCGAGAGAGAGAGTGATGAGAGTGAAGGAGTGCGCTGCATGGGAACCTGGAGGATCTAAATTTATTCTACCATGAAACATTACCTGTGACCCCTGCCCCCCAGGACACACACACACACACACACACACACACACACACACACACACACACACACACACACACACACACACACACACACACACTAAGACATTCACACACTCCGTACTCCTCAACCTAACAGTGTGGGCAGCCGTGGCCCACTGGTTAGCACTCTGGACTTGTAACCGGAGGGTTGCCGGTTTGAGCCCCGACCAGTAGGGGGTCAAGGGCTGAAGTGCCCTTGAGCAAGGCACCTAACCTCACTGCTCCTCAGCCACCCGTTGTAGCAGGCAGCTCACTGCGCCGGGATTAGTGTGTGCTTCACCTCACTGTGTGTTCACTGTGTGCTGTTTGTGTTTCACTAATTCACCGATTGGGTTAAATGCAGACACCAAATTTCCCTCACGGGATCAAAAAAGTATGTATACTATACTAACACTCTGGGGGACTTGGGTACTTGGGACCAGCCTAAGAGAGTTTCTTTCTGCGGAAGAGCAATGAGCCTGCAACCCACGCGACAAGGAGTGTTTGTGTGTGTTTGTGTGTGTGTGTGTGTGTGCAGTAGGGCTTGAAGGAGCTGAGAATGTTGTAAGCAGATCTCTCTGAAACGAATGAGCGCGCAAACTCACTTACACACACACACACACACACACAGGAGCATTCAATCCTCCCGAACCACACAGCTGCCCTTGCCACAAGAAAAATATTTAGGCAGGACAGCCAAGTGAGGATCCAGCTTACTCCCCCTCTCATTTTCCCCAGGGGCCTCGCACACACACACACACACACACTCATGAATACACACACACATACACACACACACACACACACACACTCATGAACACACACATACACACACAAATAAGCACACTCAAAGACAGACATACACACTCACACATCTTCTAACATACCCCCTCTTCCGAGGCCTCCTCTAAGAAACACACACACACACACACACACATGCCTAGAACCTCAGCAGGGGTTAGCGCCACCTTGACGGGAAGACATCCCAGACACACACGCACACATATACACACACTAACACACATACACACACACACACATACACACACACATACACACACACTGTCTCACACAAACACAAACACCTTCTCTGGCCTCCCAGACACACAGTTGCACACATTGTCTTTCTCTCTCTATCTCACACTCACACACATACACACACACCCCCTCACCACCTGCCTGTGTCTGAGTTTTCTTAGTAGCTTGACCTGTGACCTGCAGTACCTGATGCACGCGCATCACACACTCCTAGGACAAACACAAGCGCAACACATGCCCTTTGAAACACACACCTTTAACCCCCACCAACCACACACACACACACATGTTATACAGTCCCTAACACACTAATACACATCCAGACTCCAGGGCTTAAACAACTACTGTTTTTTAATGGTTCACAGGTTTGTCATGATAGCTGTCTACTAGTTGCTATGTACCGGTACAGTGCTAATGCTAACATGCTGACATTACTGCCTTGATAGCTAGCGTTGCTAACATTACTGCCTTGATAGCTAGCGATGCTAACATTACTGCCTTGATAGCTAACGATGCTAACATCACTGCTTTGATAGCTAGCGTTGCTAACATTACTGCCTTGATAGCTAGCGATGCTAACATTACTGCCTTGATAGCTAGCGATGCTAACATCACTGCTTTGATAGCTAGCGATGCTAACATTACTGCCTTGATAGCTAACGATGCTAACATTACTGCCTTGATAGCTAGCGGGTGATTCATATTTAGATGGTTATCCAGAGCAGACCTGTTCTTATTGTTCTTTAATACAGCTGTACACAACACACACACACACACACACACACACACACACACAACACACGCACACACAAACACACACATAGATGGTTATCCAGAGCAGATATAGCTGTACACATCATACATGTCACTGTGGTGCAGGGTCTCGTTTTCAGTGCAGTACATAGAAATGTCTAACCTGTTTAGCCTTTAGCCATTCTGTCCATGACACATATGCAAACACACACACACACACACACACACACACACACACACACACACACACACACACACACAAACACACACACACACACACACACACAGACACACGCACACGCACGCGCACACGCACACACACACGCACACGCACACACACACACACACACACACACACACACACGCGCACACACACACACACACACACACACTTGTTGCTGCCTTGCTCCGTTCCTCTCCCCTGAGGCCTATAGGATATTAATCAGCCTGTCGGAGCAGAAAGGAATCCAACAGCTGAGTTCACTAGGGACAAACAGGGACTCCAGACAGGGGCGTTATTAGGGGTGTGTGTCTCCCTCAACCCCCACGTCGTCATCTAAAAGATGAACAAATACCAGCAACAGAGACAAATCAGTTCTAACTACTGATTAATGATGCTGGAGGCGGGCTACGCGCGCAAGATAGCTACTGACCAATGATTCTAGCAGCGGGCTACACACGCAAGATAGCCTTAACAAAAATGAGGTCGCAAAATGAAAGCAGATAGACAAATCTACAACACGCGTGCAGTTTTCATGCGCACAGAACAAAGAGCATGCACAGGTCTTGCAAACGATTGTTGGTTTCTGGTGGTAGCTTGCTAATTACTGAAGAAAGACTTGTGGTTATGGATATAATGAACGTTCTGAAAACAAAAAGTACTACAGTTGCACAGTGCATGCTACTTGGAAGGCACAGCAAAGAAAAATATTCAAACAACAATATGCGTTTTTTAACTCAGAGTAATCAGCTCGGTGCCAAAACTCCACTGGCCCACTGGGAATTTGTGAATTTCCCGACTCTCCCGATTACCACTCCGCTATTGATCAAAGCAATGAGGAGCAGGATAGCAGTGGAGGACTCTCCTGTTGCTGTATCAGCAGATGAGAAGGGTCTCAGCGTTCCACTGACCTGACTGGCTAGGCTCACAGGTTGGTGAAGGAGAATGCTTAATCGTAGCCAGCTAGTTGAGCACAGTGATTCTATGCTTTTATGAGAAAGCACAAATTTCCCTGGCAGACCTTTACAAAATCTCACCGCTGTTTAAATCATCATAAAGAATACTAACACCAAACAATAATACTAACACCTAACAATAATAACACCAAACACACCTGAGGGGTATTTCACAAAGGCAGAATTAAGACATCCAAGATAAGTGAGAAAGCTTAGGTTTGACATGGCGTGGTCTGGTCATCCTAGCTCAACTCGTTTCACTAATGCCAATCCAGGATGAGTAGGGCGACTATGTCAAGCCAGGTGTAAGTAATTCAGGATGTGTGCGTTCTCGTTTCTGCTCCAAAGTGCCCACGGTTGGAATAAAAAAGACGCGGAAAATAGCGTCATTCACACAAAGTGAACAACCGCTTTTGATATAGACTAACAATAAAGTAAAGTTGTCCTTTTTGGAATGGGGAATCATGGCTATTTCTGTAAAACAGCAAAAGTAGGCGTGGTAGACCAACTGAATGCAAATTTACATTATGCACCCCGTGTGAGTGCTTCCTTGTCTCTCGCACGCAACATCATTAAGAAGGCGCTTGCCCCTGCAAAGATGCACATAGTATGATATACCTTAATATTATAGTTGAAAATACCTTCAAAATCCTTGCCCCCACTTCAAATCAACTACAGTAGGCTATTCATCAAACGTCTATCAATAAAATAAGCAAACAATTAAAGTACCTTGGCCTATGTTAATAATTATAAGGCTATCACAATTAAAATAATAACCATATGTTAGTAGGCAGACAATCTGTTTTGTTTTGAAGGGCCGTGAGTGTTCGACTCCCATGCCGGTGTGTGTCGAGGTGGCGGGTTCGAGGATTACGAGCTCTGTTACACATGGCCATGTCCATTTTCCTTGTGAGTTAAATGTGTTCATGAACATGTCTGGATAACAGGGTAAGGTAACAGATCATGAATGCGTATTTTAGGCATAGTATAGGCCCTATTCTCGGACTGAAAGTCTGCAGAAATTCATTACTTAACAATATTTCCAAAACATTCCTGGGGGTGGCACCCCCGAACCCCCGCTAACTTTTAAGCTAAGCCCCGAATGTTTTGAACTCTTGGTAACGCCCAATTGATCACAAGCATAACTAAAGCGTTTATTTATTTATTCATCTATTTATTTATGGGGGGTATCTGTCAAGAGGAGAGGAGAAAGAATAAGAGAACGGAGAGAGAGAGAGAGAGAGAAAGAGAGAGATAGAGAGAGATAGAGAGAGAGGGAAAGAGTGAGAGAGAGAAAGAGAGATCCATTGCGCTGTGGAGGTTTTCTTCCATAGATACAATTCTATTTCAATTCAATTCAACAAGCTTTATTGGCATTAATGTAAATTTTACAGTGTTGCCAAAGCATTCAATACAGCAATAATAGTAATATAGATAATAATTGTAAAACAAGTAATGATAATAATAATAATGATAATAATAATAGTAATAATAATAAAAATAATGAAAATAACACCTGGCTATTAAATGAACAGAAAAAAAAAAACTATGGATTATTATGTTACTCATCATGTAACATGGGCTGTTCTCTCAGGATGTGGCAGGACTAAAGTTTTCCTCCCCAATTCCGCTATTAATTAATTTTAATATTAGTCCCTCGTTCCAAATTGAATCAAACGCTTTGCTGAAATCTATGAAGCAGCCAAATAATTTACCTTTTTTAAAATTTTTTACATGTTCATCAATTATTGTTTGATAATAAGTTTGTTAATCTGTTGTTTAGAATTCCACAAAAAAGTTTTCCAAGGTTGCTGCCTTGTGATATACCTCTGTAATTATTTGGATTAAATTTGTTGCCTTTTTTATGAATTGGAGTAATGTGGCTCACTTTCCAATGATCTGGAAAGTGGCCCGATGATAGAATCATATTGAATAATTTCAAGATTGCCTCTCTTAATTTAGTTGTGCTATGTTTCAACATTTCATTGTAGATTCCGTCAGTGCCGCATGATTTTTTGTTTTTGAGGGATTTTAACTTTGTTTTTAATTCGTGCATGGTTATAGTAGAGTCTAATTGATTTAATTTGTCCTTTTCTGTTTGTTCAAGTTTTTCCAGTTTATATTTTACGTTTTTTTGTTCAGGATTTGGCTATTTTTTTCGTATAATTTTTCAAAATGTTCTGTCCATTTTCTGCCATCCACAAGGGGATGGAGTTTTCTTTTTTAGTTTTGTTGAGGTTATTCCAGTGATCCCAAAAGGTGTTTTGATCTAATGCATCTTCAATTTGTTTTAATTGTGTATTTACATGATTAGTTTATTTTGTGTCTTAGTAGAGATTTGTATTTCTGAAGGGTGTTATGATGTTGTGATCTAATCTCTTGATTTATTGAGTCTCTGTGTTTTTTATTTGAACATATTCTTTATGTTCCTTTCACAATGTTCGGCAGTCTTTGTCAAACCATTTGTTTGTATTCGTATTTTTTCTTTTTTTAGTAGTATAATTTACTTTCTTTAAAGATCTTTTGGCCACTGTAGAGAAAATTGTTGTTAATCTTTCAGTGGCTAAGTTGATAGCTTTATCATTTTCGAATTTGGTGAACAGGAAGGAGTAGATCATGTTTTCTATTTGGATGCAGTTTAATTGTGTTTTAAATTGTTCCAGATGGTCATTGTTCCATATGTATTTTACGGGGAGTGGGTGTAGCGCTGATGTAGATTGTTGGTGTTCAAGATTAAGGTTCTTTTTTAGACTAATGGTGATGTGACTATGGTCCGATAAAGGCAGCTGTGGCATCTCCATGAAATAATTTATTTGATTTGGGTCTAGGTCTGTTATAGGGCAGCCGTGGCCTACTGGTTAGCACTTCGGACCTGTAACCGGAGGGTTGCCGGTTCGAACCCCGACCAGTAGGCACGGCTGAAGTGCCCTTGAGCAAGGCACCTAACCCCTCTGCTCCCCGAGCGCCGCTGTTGAAGCAGGCAACTCACTGCGCCGGGATTAGTGTGTGCTTCACCTCACTGTGTGTACACTGTGTGCTGTGTGTGTTTCACTAATTCACGGATTGGGATAAATGCAGAGACCAAATTTCCCTCACGGGATCAAAAGAGTATATATACTTATACTATAGCATAATCCACCACACTGCTGCCCAGGGATGAGGAGTAAGTATATTTGCCCAGAGAGTCACCCCTTGTTCTGCCATTGACAAGGTACAGACCCAGGGTTTTACAAAGTTGTAGAAGTTCCTTGCCATGTTTATTGAGTATATATGATATATATGATGAGTATATATATGATACTCTATATCAGTTTACTTCTGTTTTCCAAAAGAAGTAATAATCTCTGACCGACCAAAGCAAGCAATCACACACACACACACACACACACACATACACACACACACTTGTCCTTGCCTGATCAGTGGCAAAGTGAGATAACCTCTGGCCTGTGATGCAGTGCCCATTTACATGCCATGCTGCACACTGAGACTCATAGCGCTTGGACGTGGGTGTGTGTGTGTGTGTGTGTGTTTGGATGTGATGTGATGTGATGTGATGTGTGTGTGTGTGTGTGTGTGTGGTTGTGTGTGTTTGTGTGTGTGTGCATGTGAGAGAGTGTGAGCATGTGTGTGTAAAGTGTGTGTGTGTGTGTGTGTGTGTGTGTGTGTGTGTGTGTGAGTGTGTGTGTGCGTGTGTGTGTGTGAGAATGTGTGTATGTGTGTGTAAGTGTGTGTGTGTGTGAGAGAGTGTGTGTGTGTGTGTGTGTGTGACATATCTTACCTTGAGCTTTTGTTCCCAGAGGGCTGAAGAGTAAGCAGCAGCCTCCATAGAGGAGCAGGAGGGTCAGAGAGAGACGCTCGGACACACACATTCTACCGGCCGACCGCCTCCACTGACCTGCAGGAAAACAGCCCCTCCCACTGACCTGAGAGGAGAGGAGAGAGGGAGGAGGAGGAGGAGAGGAGAGGAGGAGGAAGAGAGGATGGAGAGAGGAAAGGAGAGGAGAGAAAAAGACAAGAGAGGTGAACACAGACATCTTGTACACCATCCTCCCAGTCTTTCTGTCTTACACACACACACACACACTCTCACACACACAGGGAAACCTGATCGTCCACACAGTGAACAGACACTTGCACGCTCAATAATTAAGAGCAGTGCATGAATTTTTTATGGAGGACATTTACAGGACAACCACGCCCCCTTCCCACCTGAGACATCCCTACGGGACACTATGCTCGCTTCCTGACTCACCTGAACAGGTAAGAACATCTCACAGAGTCCCTGACGCACTGCAGGTCTAGTTCCAGCATAGAGCACCACCAGTCGTGTCCCAACACCCTTTAAAGCACATCCATGACAGGGTAACCACATGTCCCAACACCCTTTAAAGCACATCCAAGGCTACTGCACACTAGCCCAGCTCCTTAGCCACTACGCTACCACAGGCTACTGCAGACTAGCCCAGCTCCTTAGCCACTACGCTACCACAGGCTACCATAACCTATAAGACTAGAATAGATTGGTTATGAGTGACCACTCGCCAACAAGACTAGAATAGATTGGTTATAAGCAGAGCCGGACAGTAACGGAGTACATTTTCTTGAGTACAGTACTTGAGTACAGTTTTGAGGGATCTGTACTTAACTCGAGTATCATTTTTGGGGAGTACTCATGACTTTACTCAAGTACATTTGAGAGGCAAATATTATACTCTTTACTCCACTACATTTCTATCCATAACTGTGAGTACCTGTTACTTCTTCCCTCTACCCTACCCTCTACCCTACCCTCAATTTGTTGTTTCCCTCTCAAACGTGATTGGACTGTGCAGGCGCCAATGATTGGGACAGCCTATCAGCAATCACCTTCAGCTTTCCGCCAAAGTCAACTCCATGGTTAGATTTAGATAAGAGACGAAACCATGGACGAAACAATGGATGAAGACGCAAAAGGTCCATCCCGGGAATGTGCCAAAATCAAATCACTTGATTTTACTTTCAATTCCTTTTACATTCTCCAAGGTATTAACATTAACATTTTTCATTACTCCATGTAGGACATTTCTGTACATAAATGTAAGCACTGTGGCAGTTGTAATGCAATATTTAGAAAATGTTCCCTTGTACTCTTGATACTCAAGTACTTTAAAAACAAGTACTTCAGTACTTTTACTTAAGTAGACATCTGACTGTTGTACTTTTAATAATAATAATAATAATAATAATAATAATAATAATAATAAAGCTTTATTTGTATAGCACCTTTCATACACAGAATGCAGCTCAAAGTGCTTTACATTTGAAGCATGTAACACAATAATAGTCAGTCAGTTAGACTACTGCATTGCAGTAGTCTAACCTGCTAGTGATAAAGGCGTGAATTAGTTTTTCTGCATCTTGTTGAGTTAAAAAGGGCCGCACTTTGGCAATGTTTCTCAAGTGGAAATAGGCTGTCTGAGTAACTTTACTGATATGGGGCTTAAAACTTAACTCTGCATCTAAGATGACACAGAGGCTTGTTACTTTTGGTTTGACCTGGTGTGCCAAGTTCCCCAGATTACTAAGAATAATATCTCGCTTTAGTTTTGGTCCAACCAGAAGTACCTCTGTTTTGTCATCATTTAGTTTCAAAAGTTTTGCTCATCCACTGATTAATGGAGGTTAGGCATGCAGTGAGGGCAAAAGGCCATCTGGGTTAGTTGGCTCCACAGAAATATACAATTGGGTATCATCTGCGTAGCTGTGGAAGTTTACATTATGCTGACTTATGATGTTTCCCAATGGAAGCATATATAGAGAAAATAGCAGGGGACCAAGGCAGCTCCCCTGGGCCACACCAAAAGGCAAGTCATGTTTTCAGATACATGATCTCCTAGACTGATATAAAAATCTCTGCCAGTAATGTAGGTTTTGAAACCAGTTTAGAGCATTATCAGAGAGACCCACCCACTAAAGGCGGGTGAATTAGGATGCTATGATCAATGGTGTCAAATGCAGCACTCAAATCCAGAAGAATAAGGATTGAGACTTTGTTTGAGTGGGTCATTGACTATCTTTACTAGAGCCGTTTCTGTGCTGTGATTTGATCTAAAACCTGATTGGAATTTTCAAGGATACTGTTTTAGATTGAGGAAGGTATTTAACTGATTGCAAACAACTTTTTCAAGTACTTTGCTCAAAAACGATAGATTTGATATAGGCCTGTAGTTGCTCAGATTGGTATGGTCAAGATTTGACTTTTTTTAAGTAAAAGGTTTCACAACAGCGGTTTTAAAAGCAGTTGGAAATATACCTGTTTCTAATGAGGTATTTATTACCTTGAGAAAAAAGGGAGCTAAGCCATCATATACTTTTTTGAGGAATGTAGTAGGGATTGGATCTAAAACACATGTTGAGGAGCGGTTTGAGTTATAATTTTACCAAGCTCAGATTGAGTAATAGTGCTAAAGGACCTTAATTTTGGGGGGCTGTTTTTTTGGGTGTACTATCAAACATATTACTTGTGTTACCAATAGCCTCCCCTTATAGAAATGACTTTGTTTTTTGAAGAAGTCTGCAAATTCTTAGCATCTTAGAGAGGATGCCTGACTGAGTGTATCAAAAGGTGTTTGATGCAATAGCCTATCAATGGTAGAGAACAACACCCTAGAGTTTCCACTGTTTTCAGCAATTACCTTAGAGAAGTGGTTCCTCCTCTCATTCGAATAGCTCTATTATAATTTGCAATTTTTTTTTTTTTTTAGAATGGCACGGGTGAACCTGTAACTTAGTTTTTTTCTCCATGTTCTCTCAGCTTTTTTCTACAGGATCTTTTTTAGATCATGGATATTTTCGTTCATCAAGGTGTCAGTTTGCTACAGGGCCTTTTTTTAGTCTTTAAGGGTGCCACTCTGTCAAGCAGAGCGCCTAATTCACGATTAAGAGCCTCTACCATTTGATCAATGGGATGATGTAAAATATCTAAATTTATGGAGTCTATAAGAGCTATGAACTGCTGTTCTGCTCTAATGTCAAGAGTCAGCGATTTGATTGCAATTTAGGGATGAATTTTTGGAGTATGTAGTACAATATTAAAAGATACACAATGATGATCAGACATATTTATATCATTTACTGATAAGTCTGTGAC
>NC_063206.1:1535000-1537500 GCF_017589495.1 Alosa alosa | reverse complement strand
GCAGCCTACTCTTGTCTCCACTCAGAGTGAACTTCAGAAAACCCTCCACACACAAAAGCACAACACACACACCCACACTCACACAAACACAAACACATACATGCTGATTGAAGAATGTGTGTGTGTGTGTGTGTTTGTGTGTGTAGTGTTTGTGTGTAGTGTGTGTGTGTGTGTTTTGTATATTGTATGTTTGATCACTTCACTGTGTGTATGTGTGTTTTGTGTATTCTGTGTTTGATCATTTCACTGTGTGTGTGTGTGTGTGTATTGTGCGGTGATGACATCATCTGGATACCTATCAAACACACACACACACACACACACACACACACACTGCCAGATAAATGTGGTCTCTCCACCACATCTCCATTACAAACGTTTAGTGTCCGACAAACACACATCTCTTACCCAGAGATTATCATGTGAATTTAGAATCTCAAATACACAGATCACTGGCCACCAAATCACTGTGCATCTTACCATGTGTGTGTACCAATGTACACACACATCCTCACAGTGACGATATTTGTTTTAGCCCATTTGTTGTCTTAAGACCTTTATTTTCTCTCTCACTCTTTCTCTTGCTCTCTCTCTCTCTCTCTTGCTGTCTCTTTCTTGCTCTCTCTATCTCCCTCTCTCTCTCTCTCTCTCTCTGCTCTGATGGGAGGCCATGTGGCTCTCTAACCCTTACAATGGTGGCGGATAAAAGCCACAGGGATTCTCCTGCCCCTGAGCCCATTCCCAGATTTGAGCCCCTGAGCCCATTCCCAGATTTTCCCAGCCCATTCCCAGATTCCTCAGTGTGTGTGTGTGTGTGTCTGTTTGTGTGTGTGTGTGTGTGTGTGTGTTTGTGTGTGTGTGTGTGTGTGTGTGTGTGTGTGTGTGTGTGTGTGTGTGTGTGTATGAACACCACTCAGCCTCGCTGTTGGAGACACCCCTCACTGCTTTAAGCCTGACAGTCAATTAATCGCTTTACCACAAGCATCACACACACACACACACAGTTACCCTAGCAACAGGTACCGGATTCTCTCTGCCTAGGCAGGAGCTTGTGGGTGTTTGTGACGTTTGCAGAATCTCTCCCTCACCCTCATACACACACACACACACACACACATTTTGGCCACCTCTGAGGGGATTTAAACTGGTAACAGCACAGCATGGTGCTGGATGTGGTACCATAGGCTGCTTCTTAGCATGCAATGAAGACTCAAAGCTCTTCACTACCATCCCTCTGACGTGTGTCTATTATGGGATAGAATTCTATTGGAATCCTTCTGTTCTGAAGTGTGTCTATTATACGGACAACCGGCACATCCGGGAACTTTGTATGTGCTGCACGTACACGCCCCCTTTTAGGGGAAATATGACCGTTTGGTTTGAATGGAAACCTATGGAGCTGCATCAAGTGGGGAGTGAAAAGGGCTTATACTTACTAAACCTTTGAACAAACGTGAATAAAAGGCACAAAATAAGGTTGGTGTGAGTCATCTGTGTGTTCATGGGATTAAGGTGACCATTACATTCTTTTTTTTGCCATTTCCAGTTTACTAACAGGAGTGTCATTAACGAGTAGTCACAGTCAAGCTGCCCGTGGCTGACTGTATAATTAAGTTTGGCAAGCTTAACTTTATATGTCATAACATCAACTAAACATAAGTCAACCCTTAATTCTATCACTTGAAATACGAACATATTTCCTACTAATAGGTGATATAATTGCTATGTTATACTGAAGTTCCACAGTTAGCTAGCTAGCAAGCTAACCATTTTACATGGGATATTATGGTAAGTGTTAGCTACGGGCTAAATTTGTCTTCAACATTGGGGTATTGGAAACAAATTAGGTTTGTAATGTACATAGGTTCGACATGAGTCTGTTACATTATCATATTTCTTCATAACCGTTGTGTTAGTAAAAGGATTGAATCTCCTGTGAATTAATAATTAGAAGTAATGTGTGACTACTAGCTGTCTTTCCCATTGGAATCAATGATATACTGTATAATGTGTGTGTGTGTGTGTGTTTTAAGAGCTCTCCGGGGGACCTTGAGTCATGGCTCTGCGGGTGGCTGACTGGGTCGCCATGCAGGGGAGATCTGTACATCTCAAGAGCGTTTCCTGGAAGCTACTTCCTGTGCTGCTTTTAACTCAACATCTGCTCCCCCTCTTCCTCTCTCAATCGCTCACACACACAGGGGGCAGCCGTGGCCTACTGGTTAGTGTGGGCAGCCGTGGCCTGCTGGTTAGTGTGGGCAGCCGTGGCCTGCTGGTTAGCGCTTCAGACCTGTAACCAGAGGGGCAGCCGGTCTGAACCCCGACCAGTAGGAACGGCTGAAGTGCCCTTGAGCAAGGCACCTAACCCCTCAAGCAAGCTCACTGCGCCGGGATTAGTGTGTGCTTCACCTCACTTCGTGTTCACTGTGTGCTGAGTGTGTTTCACTAATTCACGGATTGGGATAAATTGGGATTGGGATGAGACCAAATTTCCCTCACAGGA
>NC_063206.1:1487500-1517500 GCF_017589495.1 Alosa alosa | reverse complement strand
CATATAAACTCTGTGTCAGGTTCTACTTTGATTCCGCCATTTGACCATTTGTACAATCATGATCTAACTCAACATGTAGGCTAGTTTTAAAAACAGGATCTAACTCAACATGTAGGCTAGATTTAAAAACAGGATCTAACTCAACATGTAGGCTAGTTTAAAAAATACTCAAGTGACGTTAGCCTAGACAACGGCCACTAAATCTGCTCATCTCCCCTCTCCCCATGTCTTCCACTGCAGTGCTTACTCCAACCCAGCTCTTCCACTGCAGTGCTTACTCCTTGTTCTGAAAACAGGGTTTAAATGTGACGTGCTTGGTTGTACACAGACCCCTGTTGGGGGCACACAGGAAGTTTCGGGAGTTCTAGAGTAAACGACTCATGCTTGAACCTGGTGTCATCATTGTCTCCTGAATCAGCAATAACCTTAACATAGCATGGTGTCAGAAGTGACGGATTTACAGCTGAAGTCAAAGCCCAGAAAACAGAAGAGAAAGAAGAAGAAGAAGGACAGCAATCGTGAAGAGAAGGACAGAATCGGGTGGTCCGACCCATGGGACCACAGCTAGCACCGCCAGGCTAGTTCGATTTTAGCAACGTCAATGAGTGGCCCAAGTGGAAAAAGCACTTTGAGCGATATAGAGTAGCGTAGGGACTGGATAAACAGACAGAGGAATTCCAAGTCAATGCATTCATGTATGCAGCGGGAGATGACGCTGAAGATATCTTGAACATGCTGCCATTAATTGAAGCTCAGAAGAAAACTTACAAAAGGCGTTACGAAGCACCGACAAGCATTGTGTGAGTAAGCGGAATATCATCTATGAAAAGGCGGCTTCAATAGCGAAACCAAGAACCCGGTGAGTCAGTGGGGTCCTTTTTAACGGCAGTGCATGCACTAGCTGAATTTTGTGAATTTGGAGGACTGAGAGAGCAGTTAATAAGAGACAGAATTGTAGTTGGCATCCGAGATACGAAGCTCTCGGAAAACCTGCAATTAGATGCAGAGCTAACACTGGAAAAAGCTATGACTAAAGTGAGGCAAAGAGCGGCAGTGAAGAGACAGCAACCGGTGCTTCGGGGGGACAGAACAGGCCACCGGGAGTGTCGAAGTTATACAGAAAAGGAGTTTCAGGGGCCGGGAGTGGACAGGCAAAGATAAAATGGCGTCAAACGACAGTCAATCAGTGGAATGTGGAAGATGTGGAAGATGTGGAAGATGTGGAAGATGTGGACTGTGATGACAAATAAAGTCCACAACATTACGCACAAATTGATGATGATGATGATGATGATGATGATGAATAGGACTTCGCTTTCCTTGGAGAAATGTCATCAGGGGGTTCCAGTGAGTGGAACGAATTACTAAAGCTGAATGGGGAAAAGACTGTGTTTAAATTGGACACTGGAGCAGCAGTGACTGCAATTCCTAGCAACATTTTTTCCCAAAAACGACATGGATTGCTGCAACCCCCAGGTAAAGTGCTACATGGACCAGGAAATCACAAGCTAGACGTGAGAGGATGCTTTAAAGGAAAACTTAGCATTAAAAACAGAGCTACTGAGCAACATGTCTATGTGATTGAGGGACTTACAAGGCCTTTATTAGGCCTCCCTGCAATCGAGGCTCTTACTCTAATACAGCGTCTCCAGACAAGGCAAGTTGAAAAGCAGGACTTTGTTGCCTTGTACCCCAGAGTGTTTCATGGCTTAGGGAAACTAAAGGAGCCCCACAGAATCTAACTGGAGCCAGGAGCCGTTCCATATGCACTGTCTACCCCTCGGCGAGTCCCATTGCCGATGCATGACCGAGTCCGAGCAGAGCTTAAGCGCATGGAAGACATGGGTGTGATTTTTAAAGTGACGCAGCCCACACCATGGTGTGCTGGCATGGTTATAGTCCCCAAGTCTCAGGGCAAGATAAGACTGTGTGTGGACTTGACGCGTCTGAATGGGTGGGTGCGGAGAGAGAGACATATGCTACTCGCAGTAGACCACACACTGGCTATGCTGGCGGGGGTGAAAGTGTTTACAAAGCTGGACGCAACTTCCGGGTTTTGGCAGATCCCATTGCTGGAAGAGAGCTCACTCCTGACAACATTCATGACGCCGTTTGGGCGGTATGCATTTAAACGTCTCCCATTCGGAATTTCTTTGGCACCCGAGCCCTTCCAACGGTGGATGTCACAAATGCTAGAAGGCTGATGACGGTGTTGTATGCCACGCAGACGACATACTGGTGTACGGAGAAGACCGCCAGCAGCATGACACGCGTCTACACCAGGTCCTAAGCAGACTCAGAGAGGAGGGCCTGACCCTGAACGATAAATGTGAGTTTGCCAAGGACAATATCATGTTTCTGGGCCACCACGTTTCAGTGGTGAGAGGGTGTGGGTGTGGCTCCGGATCCAGGCAAAATCAGGGCCATTTTGGAGATTCCAGAACCGAAGGATGTGGAAGGCGTGAGGAGAGTGATGGGCATGGCGAACTATCTAGGAACATTTTTGCCTCACCTCGCTTCATATACACGTCCTCTCAAAGACCTTCTGTGTCACAAGAATGACTGGTGTTGGGGAGCACCACAGAAAGAGGCTTTTCTGAAACTGAAGACGGAGCTGAGCTCACCATGTGCATTAGCTCCTTACTCACTGACAGTAGACACATGTGTCTCAGCACATGCCTCATCTTTCGGCCTAGGGGGCATCCTTACCCAACGCCAGACTGATGGAAGGTGGAAATCCATTGTATATATCTCCAGAGGCTTGTCAGATGACGAAAAACAGTGTGCTCAGATAGAGAAGGAGGTGTTGGCTGCCACGTGGGCCTGTGAACGCCTGTCCTCCTATCTCCTAGGTCTGAAGTTTAGGCTGGAGACAGACCATAAGCCACTAGTACCCCTACTGAGCTCTAAAGCACTAGATGAGCTCCCACCAAGAGTCCAGCGGACACTCTGTCAAGAGCCCCCGTTCATCATGCAACCACGCAGGAGGATAAAGACAATGAAGCAGATGTCAAAGTGTTCGTAGATGCAGTCATCAAAAGCCTCCCAGCTACAGAAACAAGGCTAAAGGAGATTGAAGAAAAGCAAAAAGCCGATCCAGTCTGTGCAAAGCTTGACCGAGTGGCCCCAGAAATATTCCCTTCTGCCAGAGCTGGGGCCTTATTGGCCAGAAAGAGAAAGCCTAACGTTGGCTGGAGGGTTGCTGCTCAAAGGCCACAGGATTGTAATTCCACACTGTATCAGGCAGGAAGTCCTCAAAGATCTACACAGTGGGCATCAAGGTATCGTCAAGTGCAGAGCACGGGCCCATCGGTACACATCAGTCAGCTAGTAGAGAGTTGCAACATCTGGGCAGAGCACAGGGAGCCTTTGATGACCACCCATGTACAGGACAGACCCTGGCAGCGGGTTGGGTCAGATTTGTTCTTTTGGGAGAAAAAGATTTATCTCCTATTAATTGACTATTTCTCACATTACATTGAAGTGGCCCAACTCAATGTTGCCTCTGCCAATACAGTGATCGCAGCCTTCAAAGAAAACTTTCAGCCGACATGGAATTCCACAGACAGTGGTGTCAGACAATGGGCCGCAGTACAACTGCACACTCTTCAAAGATTTCGCCAAAGAATATGGGTTCATGCATATTACCAGCAGCCCAAGATACCCGCAAGCTAATGGGGAGGCGGAACGAGCCGTGGCCGCGGTAAAAGGTCTGTGGAACAGTGGAAGTGAGAAAATGAAGGCCTTGTTGTTGACATACAGAGCCACACCTCTGGAAAATGTCTATTCCCCCGCCCAACTCCTCATGGGGAGACAACTACGAACCACTATACCGCAGCTCCCAGTACATCTCAACCCTCGTTGGCCAAACATTAAAGGAGTTAAAAGGTGGAGACGCGGGCAGAGGAGACGCGGGCGAAGGAGACGCGGGCGAAGGAGACGCAACAGCGTATTTGCGATCGTCGTCATCGGGCCCGTCCTCTTCCAGCCCTACGTCCCGGCCACCCCATCGGCCCGTCCTCTTCCAGCCCTACGTCCCGGCCACCCCATCGGCCCGTCCTCTTCCAGCCCTACGTCCCGGCCACCCCGTGGCCACCCCGAGAGAAGACTGAAGGGACTGTTGTCCAACATGCTCCCACTCCTAGGTCCTACATAATACACACAGAGGAAGGTCAGGTTCGGAGGAATCGCACACACATGCGTATAATACACAACTTACCTGTCACGACCACTGAGCCAGGTCGAGCTGATACACACACACTGCTCAGGACATGTCAGTCAACACACACACACACTGCTCAGGACAGGTCAGTCAACAAGCAGCCTGATTTTAAGGACACACCTTATGTGACCTCATCAGGCCGAGCGTCACGCCCACCAGAGCGTATGAACTTAAAAGAAGAAAAAAGAAATGTTGAGAGAAAAATGTCTGTTCTGCACATGTTCTGTGAATAAGTGTGTTAAGATAAATGTAAGGGAAATGTTATCTTCCTCAATAGAGATTTTGAATATAAATGAAGTTCTCACTTAAAAGGGGGAGGTGTTCTGTAAACAGGGTTTACATGTGACGTGCTTGGTTGTACACAGACCCCTGTTGGGGGCACACAGAAAGTTTCGGGAGTTCTAGAGTAAACGACTCATGCTTGAACCTGGTGTCATCATTGTCTCCTGAATCAGCAATAACCTTTACATAACACTCCTAACCCATGTGTTCCACTGCAGTGCTTACTCCAACCCATGTGTTCCACTGCAGTGCTTACTCCAACCCATGTGTTCCACTGCAGTGCTTACTCCAACCCATGTGTTCCACTGCAGTGCTTACTCCAACCCATGTCTTCCACTGCAGTGCTTACTCCAACCCATGTGTTCCACTGCAGTGCTTACTCCAACCCATGTGTTCCACTGCAGTGCTTACTCCAACCCAGCTCTTCCACTGCAGTGCTTACTCCAACCCATGTGTTCCACTGCAGTGCTTACTCCAACCCCATGTGTTCCACTGCAGTGCTTACTCCTAACCCATGTGTTCCACTGCAGTGCTTACTCCAACCCATGTGTTCCACTGCAGTGCTTACTCCAACCCAGCTCTTCCACTGCAGTGCTTACTCCAACCCATGTGTTCCACTGCAGTGCTTACTCCAACCCAGCTCTTCCACTGCAGTGCTTACTCCAACCCATGTGTTCCACTGCAGTGCTTACTCCAACCCAGCTCTTCCACTGCAGTGCTTACTCCAACCCATGTGTTCCACTGCAGTGCTTACTCCTAACCCATGTGTTCCACTGCAGTGCTTACTCCCAACCCATGTGTTCCACTGCAGTGCTTACTCCAACCCAGCTCTTCCACTGCAGCTCTAACCCATGTGTTCCACTGCTGCGGTTACTCCAACCCATGTGTTCCACTGCAGTGCTTCCACTGCTCCTAACCCATGTGTTCCACTGCAGTGCTTACTCCAACCCATGTGTTCCACTGCAGTGCTTACTCCCAACCCATGTCTTCCACTGCAGTGCTTACTCCTAACCCATGTGTTCCACTGCAGTGCTTACTCCAACCATGTGTTCCACTGCAGTGCTTTCCAACCCAGCTCTTCCACTGCAGTGCTTGCTCTTCCATGTGTTGCAGTGCTTACTCCAACCCATGTGTTCCACTGCAGTGCTTACTCCAACCCATGTGTTCCACTGCAGTGCTTACTCCAACCCAGCTCTCTTCACTCATTTGCTCCAATCTAGCTATTCAAGGCTCACGTTCAGCTGGTGAAGGTTATCATGCAAAGCTCGCTAGTTAATCTTAGCAATAGTGTGGTAGAGTACCGTGTGGTTGTGTACCGTGTAGTTGAGTACCGTGTGGTTCAAGACCATTCAGAGCATTCTAAGGAGTTCCATGTGCCGTGTAGTTGGGTTCTAAACCATTCGGAGCATTCTACAGAGTTCCATGTACTGTGTAGTTGGGTTCTAGACCATTCGGAGCATTCTAGGGAGTTCCATGTGCCGTGTAGTTGGGTTCTAAACCATTTGGAGCGTTCTACAGAATTCCATGTACCGTGTAGTTGCATTCCAGATGATTTGGAGCATTCTAGGGAGTTCCATGTTTCCTTTAACAGTCAGCTCTCTCATTGTTAACTTAACGCTGGACCTCAATCAGGTGTGTGTGTTGAACACAAATATTATTCCCCTTTGTGGCTCTATTGCACACGTGCACACACACACACACACACACACACATATACACACACACACTTAGATAACACACACACACACATAGACGACACAGGCGTGCGAGTGCAAAAAAATATTTAGGCGCACTGGTGCGAATGACTTCTAACCATGTCAGTGTTTGTCTACAAAATACACCACAACATCGAGAAACATTACTGGTGCAAACCATAGAATCACGTCGCGAATGCAGCATAAAAACTACACCTCCCATCAACGTTAGCAGTTTCGCGTTGTGACTCGCTAGTAGTCGCTTCTATCAAATCCAAGAGCGCGCAGAAAAAGCGGAAAGTTAGACTAGCCAGCCAAGACGCAAAGATTGAAGAAATTAGTTCTTCTATCCACCGAATTCATCGGATATAGGAGGAACAGGATGAGATTCTGGGAATGCAGTAAGAGAAGGAAAGGTTGATCTTTAAAATCTTGTTTCCTGTAGCCTAAATGTTGTCAGTCATTCTTAATATTTGCAATTGGTGCATTGGCATGATTAACTGTTAGCTGGAGTGTAATGTCAGATTATGTGTAAGTTAAGTACAGAACTGACTGTGCGCCCAAATTTTTGTCTGTGCTCCTACATTTTTTAACTTGGGCGCACAAGTGCTCCTGGAAAAAAATTAGCCCTGCATAAACGACACACATATGGACAACACACACACACATAGACAACACACATAGACGACACACACACACACACACACACACACACACCTAAACGACACACACATAGACAACACACACACACATAGATGACACACACACACATAAACGACACACACACACACACACACACACACATACCTACTATATTACCTTACCTCCGGCATCCTACCATGGACATTTTTTCACAGAAGTCCACTTGTCATCTAGACATACAGTACCACTTACACTCTCTCTCTCTCTCTCACACACACACACACACACACACACACACACACAAGACTTTCCCCACCCCCTTTAACACCCTGGGCAGTCTGCGTCACCATCAGAAGACGTCTGTCTATAATAACTGGACACCTGATACTGAACATGACCACTGAAGGTGTGTGTGTGGGGGGGGGGTGCAAATCAATCACACAGACAAGTCCCAATGCCAAGGGAAGGGCGGGGGGTCGGGGGGGGGGGGGGTGAGGGTAGGGGGTATCCATATTGAGGTGAGTGACCACATTCGCGGGCGGGGGGTCGGGGGGTGGGGGGGTGAGGGTAGGGGGTATCCATATTGAGGTGAGTGACCACATTCGCGGGCGGGGGGTCGGGGGGGTGGGGGTAGGGGTATCCATATTGAGGTGAGTGACCACATTCAATGGAGAGAGAGATGGAATCATATGTCAGGCATCAGGTCTCAGGAAAACCTCTGTCAAGGTTATGGAATTACACGTTATGTCTCAGACATCAGATGAAGAGGCGTCAGGTGTCAAGAAAACCTCTGTCAAGGTTATGGAATTACACGTTATGTCTCAGACATCACATGAAGAGGCGTCAGGTGTCAAGAAAACCTCTGTCAAGGTTATGGAATTACACGTTATGTCTCAGACATCACATGAAGAGGCGTCAGGTGTCAGGAAGATCTCAGTCAGGCAAATCAGCATCAAGCGAAATGGCTGTCACATACAATAGCATAAAGTTCGTAGCTACTAGCTAGCGATAGCTAGCTGAATAAGTTTTTAAGCCAATGAAAATGTGTTAAATAATTTGCAAGAGATGACTTCTGCTGTGTTAAGAAGGTGAAGATCAAGATCAAGTGGATCCCAGTTTCATTAAGTGCATCAAAGCCATCGTGAAAAACAGAAACGACAGCTACAGTATGCATTTAGGAAAGCTAACTTTACTCGTTCAGTTAATTTAGTTAGCTAATGTAAAAATGTATCTGACGCCATTTAGTCTGAAGCCATTTAGTCTGACAGAGGTTTTCCTGACACCTGACGCCTTTTCAGCTGACGTCTGAGACCTGACTCTGATATGTGAGGATGTCCACCGTAAGAGAGAGGGAGAGGCTGTTAGGGAGGTAGAGATTGGGGCAGAACGACAGGAAAGAGAGGGAATAGGAGATGGAGAAGAGGGGACAGTATTGGGGGTTTTCACTGCAGGAACTCAAGGGTTTTTTTACGGGGTCTCGGCCGTTCACACGTCTCCTCTTCCAGAACAGCCCCGTACGGTTCCGCACGTTCTTTTACTGGGTTAAACAAGTAATCCCAGCAAGGCGTACATTACTAGGTTCATTACCATAGTTCGAATTACAGGGGGTACTGGGGGGTACTATACCTCCCAATGAAGATCCAGTATCCCCCAAAGAGACAGAAATATCAGTTTTGGGGGGGTCACATAATTTTTCTGATTTTGTGAAAAAATATCATTACAGTAGGCTACAATACAAGTCAACTCCTATTTTCACTAGAAAAAATTTAAGGTAAAGCGATTTCAGACACCCCTATTATGGGCCGTACCATTTTAACCACCGTGGCGCTAGAAGCAACGGAGATAGAGAACGACTTCAACTTCTCAAGCAAGTGCCAACTCTGAATGACAAAACGCTAGATTCCTCCAGTAGCCTAAATTCGGTTTGCTGCTGACGTGCATGGGTAAATGTAAGTTGCTAGCAGACGTCTAGCTTGTTGAAAACAACCTTCATGTATTAACGTTTTTTGTTCTTTCATAGCTCATGTCACGTCTTCATACATTTAATTACCGGCTACTTACCTGCTACTTACCCACTGAGGCTAGTAAAGTGGACCTTGGTTAGATACCAAGGTTAGTTAGCAAGATAATTCTCTATTTAAATCATTTATTATTATTATTTTACATTGTGGTGAGGTAAAATCGGTTGTCATTTCCAAGGAGATGAACTCCAGTCCATAGCCTAGGTGTCCATTTTAATTTTATCTTGAATACATTATTGTGCCCTTTTGAAATTAGTTTGGTACAGATCCTGTGTTGTTTTTATATACTGCTCAAAAAAATTAAGGGAACACTTCATTCACTGGATCGGTACTCTGACACTGTTTGGTTCTGAGCACAAGTAAAACTTTTGAGGCGAGTGTTTTATTTGGCAAGAACTGTCAGACATTCTGTGAATGTAGTTTGAGAATGGAGAAAAGGGTGGAAGGTTTCAAAAAATGTGTTTTAACAATTGTGGAAAACTGTAAGTGTTCCCTTAATTTTTTTGAGCAGTATATTATGCACAAGAGGGTCTGATGTAGACATAACATCAGTGAAACCTGTGGAAACATAAAAAGAGCCAAGTAGCCTAGGCTGAATAGCACATGCTAGTATTTGAATTTGTTTTTAATTGGTTAGTATTGTTTTTACATTCTATTATTTCATATTTTTCGTAGTTTCATCTGAACCCTGATACTATCTTAATGAAACCAGGATCTGATTTTATTCACAGAGACACTATGAGGAGAAGGAAAGTGTGTGTGTGCATGTGTGTATGTGTGTGTATGTGTGTGCATGTGTATATGTGTGTGTGTATATGTGTGTGTGTGTATGTGTGTGCATGTATGTGTGTGTGTGTGCATGTGTGTATGTGTGTGTGTGTGTGTGTGTGTGTGCATGTGTATATGTGTGTGTGTGTATGTGTGTGTGTGTGCATGTGTGTATGTGTATGTGTGCATGTGTGTGTGTGTGTATGTGTGTGCATGTGTATATGTGTGTGTGTGTATGTGTGTGCATGTGTGTGTGTGTGTGTGTGTGTGTGCATGTGTGTGTGTGTGCGCATGTGTGTGTGTGTGTGTGTGTGTGTGTGTGCATGTGTGTGTGTGTGTGCATGTGTGTGTGTGTATGTGTGCATGTGTGTGTGTGTGTATGCATGTGTGTATGTGACTCATTTGTACAGTAGGATACTGTAGTGTTGATGATACCCAGCTTGTTCTGGTTATCAGATTCTTGTAGGTTAGGCCTACCGCTCTGTAGCTCTTCTGTGGTAGTATGGTTTTTCATAGTATGCTCCTTAATCACATTAAAGATTGCTCAGGTTTCTCATATCTCTAAGCAATTATGTTGATTTGACACGGACTACCATAGACTATAATGGAAAATTGGTTTCTGAATACAGTATATGAGAAGGTTGGGTCTTACCTCCAGGTCTCATGAAATCTAAAAATAAACCAAATCAATATTTCATGAAATAGGCAATAGGCTTCTTGTAAAGGTATTACTTTTACTAGTAATTAGATTTTTTTAACTTTTGAGAGTTGATCAAAACAGTTCTCTTTTGGATATAACAATGAGATATTCTGTAGCCTACTGATTATCAGTTTGTCGCATGTTTAGACCTTGTCTGTGTTGCACAACAAATGTTGCACTTGGCGATCACGATGGGGATTGATATGGTAGTGGACCATGATGGTCAGAAGAAGTGAAGGAGCAGTACCCCCCAATTATGGTGGGGTAATAGAAGAAGTGAAGGAGCAGTACCCCCCAATTATGGTGGGGTAATAGAAGAAGTGAAGGAGCAGTACCCCCCAATCATGGTGGGGTAATCCGCACTCTGTTCATTACTACACTTCATAATAACTACACACAATGCATCATTTATTAAGCATTTGTAAACTACTTGTCTACTATTTCATGGTTTAAATTAATATTTTACCTGGTTGCACTACCTGACGATGTAGCAGATATTCAGATCACAGGTCACACATCGTTCATGGGTTACATATCGTTCACTCGTTTTTGAGTAGAGCCCGCCTCCGACGACGTCCTTAGCAAGGCCAAGCTCTTTTCAAACAGGCTTCGCCCATCCACAGTGAGACGCAAAGCGACAGAGAGACATACAGTAGGGATACAGAGCGCACGTAGCAGGAATTCTGGTAGAATAGCTTCAGTATGTTAATAGTATTAGTTAAACTTGTTATTTAAAATGTTATAAAAGTATGTTGGTTAGGAATAACTTCAGTGTATTACTTGATTATGATTGAGGTTATATGAATACATGCTTTACATTTTCAAACTCGTTCTCTCATCAAGATGTCTACAAACCATAGTGATAATTTGGATAACAGTGGCCACCTGACTTTTGCTACTAATTTCAAATTATACAAGCATCTTCTTGGACACCTATATAACCTTTATACTGCTAGCAAGTTCAACCATTCAGTTTTCCATTCAGGTTGTACCACCTGACATGTAAACTGTACAAGTCCAACTATGAAGAGAAAGTAGCTATTTTTTAATCGATATTTGACTAAGATTTACAAACTTTTCACTCATTAGTAAAGATCACTTGGGGTCCTTTTGATTAGGCAATGTCCTGTTTACTCTTTTGCCTCTTCAATTCTAAATAAATGACTTTTTAGATATGCAAATTTACGGTCATAGGTTTTTTGCAATTTCCAAACAATTTAAGAGCTAGAAAACTAGTAAATAAAATAAAATAATAAAGTTTTGTCCCCATATTTATTTTTAATTTCCTTACCTTTTAAATTCAATATTTAATACTTTTCACATAGTGTTAATTTGTTTGGACAATTGCGCCACCTGACATTTTGAGGGTTTTGATGACAAAAGATAAAATATATCATTTTTATGATAAACATATGTTCAAATTATACAGGTTTCATAGAATAAAATGATGCTTGTTATGAATGATTTAAAATTATAATTACACACAAACACATTTCCACCAGTGTGCCTGAGACATACATATACACACACTCACACACGCTTCTCGTCAGGGGGCGTGCTGTCGCATCATTTTATGTAACTTCCGGTTTCTTCCGACAAATTACTACTCGCAAGACGAGCACATTGGACAAATGGATCGCACCATAAGACACATACACACACACACACATGTGCGCACATGCACACACACACACGCCCGGGGGGTGAGGGTGGGTGGACCAGCAGTTAGAGCTATGAAAGAGCTATGAGACAGGACACACACATTTAGCACTTTATTCAAACACAGTCTGTCTTGTGCCATATTGTTTATGTGACTCAAGACATACACATACATTATAGCAACTATAACATTATGGTGTAGATTTGTGCAAGTGTCAGAATCATAGCGTTGGCTGGTAGAAAGAGAATGAGAGGCTGAGAAAAAGAGAGAGTAAGAGAGTGATAGAGAGAGAGAGAGAGTAAGTTCAGAGAGAAGAGGTGGTGAAATGTGGCGCTATTTCAAGTGAAGCAGCGGAACAGGCAGCCTTTGAAGTCGTGACTTCACCAGATTACATTTATAACGCCGCTGTCATCTGCCGACAACTATATACTGAAACCCAAGCGCTGTGAATCTGCCGGTGACCGCCACGCGCTCACACACACACACACACACACACGAGCGCTACACTCACACGCAGGCCGCACCGCGCCGGCACTCCATCAAACCTGACGGAATCCCCTGGAACGGGCAAGTTCTAAAATGTCCGTCTCAGTTGAAATGGAATGCGCAGAGCAGAGAGAACACAGCAGCAGTAGCTGCCTGGCTAGAGCCACATCAGGGCCGCATCAGGGCCACAACAGGGCCGCATCAGGACCATATCAGGGCCGCATCAGGGCCACATCAGGGCATGTCCCCTGCTCTCTGTCCATCTACTGTAGCTGGTAGGGTGGTCACTTCTCTAAGGAGATGGCCATGCCTGTCATAGCCGCCACTGCTGGAATAGAACACACACAGTAAGGAGATGTCCCACAATGCATCACTCCTGGGCAGAGATGGGTCACATGGCCGGGGAGATGGAGGGTTGTGGCTGGTGGGGAGGAGATGGTGTTGTCTTTCTTCTTCTGTTAACTCGGCGCGGTTAGCCTGCACTTCAACCGAAAGGGGAATGTGTGTGTGTGTGTGTGTGTATGTATGTGTGTGTGTGTGGGCGGGTGGCATTGTTCTCACTGTGGTCCTTGTCTGGATTGACCTGTCTGTCATTGTGGTCTGTAAAAATAACCACGTCATTCTTCAGAACCCAGCTGCCCCTCCACCCTCCCTGGCCCTGATATGACAGGCCCCTCCACGCAGGCAGCAGCCTGGATGACCAACCCAAAAGGCTATATCTTAAAAGTGAAAAATGACGTTAGTCCGCACACTGAGAACTCCGTTTTAAAAGATTTTAATCACCACATGTGACGTTTCGGGCTGAATACCCTTCTTCAGACATGATATATCTTAAAAGTGATGAGATAGAGACTTTCTGTAAATTAGAGAAATATTAAGGATGACCCAAAGTTTATGAAGGGATGAAATGTTTATATCTAATTTGCATATTATGACGTCACATGGTGGCGGCCATCTTGGATTATAGAATTTTCATGAAAAGTCGCATGTTTGAATGATAAAATGCACCACTTCTTTCCCCCCAAAATGTCCCTCACCTTCTGTATGTTATATTGCACAATACTGAATGCTCAGGTAAATACTAAGTAGTAAACAAACTGTGTAAATCATTACTAATAAATGGCAGAAACAAACCAAATGCATGTAGCGGTAGGCTGGCCTTTTGCTGTAGAGATTTTCCATTTACTACATACAGTAGGCACTCTGGTCAGGGAAATAGATAGCAAATCAACAGTGTAAATCGTTACTAATAAATGGCTGACAATTTTCTTTTTTATGTAGCAGGCCTTTTGCTGTAGAGATAATGCCTATCCATATCCATATCCTATCCATACAGGGCCGGCGTTCCCATCATCTTGTGATTGACTATGCATGGCCTAATGGCTCTCCTGCCCCGTCACCACCTCTGCTCCTGCTGCGAGCAACATAGCCAGATCTGCCTCTGGCTTCGGCGTCAGTGGAGAATTTCGCGCCAGCTTTCGGACTAGGCCTACAGTCATTCTCATTGCGACTCCCCACACTGCCTCTCACGTTCCCCCTAACTGTTCTATGAGCACTTCGACCTCGTCTAACATACCCAGTGGCATTAGACAAAGGCTCCACCACGTTACTGTCGCCGATTTTGCGGAGAGGCACAGGTCAGAAGACAGAAGCTAGCTACATGGACATTAGGCTACCTCCAGCCTCGTTAAGCCACACCACCAACACCCTGCTAACTTCCCGATGAACACTCCGACCCGTGAAACGTTATTCCCACCACTGACATTGGGCAAACAATTCCAGCGTTTGTGCTTGGTGTAAGCTAAACTCTCACTTTGTCCAGCTGCATCATTGCAAGGCAGGGACGCATCTGAAACCTCACTAAAGCGAATCACCGTCATTTTCTGAAGGCAGATATTCCCCTTCAGAATTAGGGTCCCTTGAATAGAAGACCCAACACTTCATTTCAGGTAAACTTTTTTGATGCCATTAGGCGATAATCTAATGCAAATACTCGCTGGCGTTGACAATATCGGCTCTGATAAAGTGGCTAACACGCACACTAGCTCGGTATTGCGCACTGATTCAATGCGCTGAAGCTCAAAGGTTTGTTTGAAGCATGCCCTTTTTTTGGACTCGGGGATGGCGTATGACATGTCTGCCATCTAGTGGAGTGGAGGTCGAACGAAATATGACACCCTATTTGACTAAATCGACGTTTTATTCAGTACCGCATCTTGTCGACAAAAGTCGGCCGTGGTTTAGAGGGTTAACTAAGATGAATCATAAAGACGATTCACCAATGAAACGAAATGGCACTAATTCGGACTCTAAATAGGCGTGTCAAAACATAAACTTTTTCTCTGAATAAGCAATAATAACATATACATATCATTTTGTATACTATTTTACAGTCATTGTTTGTGTGTGATGCCAATGAAACACTCTTTTGGGACACGGAATGAATAATTTCATTTTGCCCGTTAGCGAGCTAGCTCTAGCTACGTTCTAGCTAGCTAACACAGTAAACGGAAAGTGAATGGGTATGTTAAGCTAGCTAGCTAGCAGCTAAGAACTTTGGTTAAACTTATATATTGTTGCAAAACAAACCTGAAATAACATATGTTCAGCAACTTTGTGGTAGTCTACTAGTTCTAGCAAAAATATGTTAGGTTAGTTTATCAACCATCAACCATGAGTCTAGAGCCTCTGAGAACAGGTGGCTGTGCACCAGAGCTTTGAGGAGACAGTGACAGATAACGAACAAAGCTATTTTTGTCTTTATTTGTTTCGTTGGAAAATACAATTTCAATGTCGGAATGTTAGGGAGACACGTGGCTTCTAGAAAATGGGTTCAAAACTTACATCGCTGAATGTAGGGCTATTGGATTTTCCGTGAAAATGTTCATTTCTCCCATAGAAATACATAGACACTGGACCTCCCGCTAGACTCCTAAATGGGCGTGACAGTTTCAAACCCCACGTCACAACTTGCCAGAATTTACCCTCTTATGAATCGTCTCGCTTTATCAGCCGTCTCTGACTGGACTGTTGAAAGAGCAGAGGTGGCAGCACATGGTTGGTGGTTGAGCCACTCTTTGGTTTCTGATTTGAGTAAATCTGCTCCTGATGAGTCAAAGTAGCTACACAAGCAGCAGTCTGGCTCCTCTGGCTACACCAGATCGGAATTCACTCCTGATTTGGAATCCAATTCTGATTCGGAGTTCAATCCTGATTCGGAATTCAGTCCTGATTTGGTTTGCTATTTGATTCTGCTGCTATTTAGGTGCTGATTTGAATACATCTGCAACAGAGTAAAACCATGAGTGACTTCAGCAGATAGAAATGCAACAGTGTGGCACACTAAATGCCATCCCACATATCATACCCATCGTGCCGGTGGCAAAACACTCCACTGCAACAAGCCTTAATGACTTCCATCCAGTCGCACTCGCCCCCATCATCATGAAGTGCTTTGAGAGGCTGGTCCTGGCCCACCTCAAGACCTGTTTACCACCCTCACTGGACTCATTCCAATTCACCTACCGTCAGAACAGGAGCACAGAGGATGTCATCTCTACGGCACTTCACTCTGCCCTGTCCCACTCTGCCCTGACAATAGCAACACCTATGTGAGAATGCTGTTCATTGACTTCAGCTCACCATTCAACACCATTATCCCCTACAAACTGATCACCAAACTCATAGAACTGGGCATCAATACCTCCCTCTGTAACTGGATTCTGGACTTCCTAACCAACAGACCTCAGTAACCACAACTCCTCAACCATCACCCTAAACACCGGCGTACCACAGGGATGTGTGCGAAAATAAATTACACTTCAATTTGTCTCCATCTTTTACTCCATCCCCCACTCTTGAAACTTTTGTGTATGCTTGTTTGGCATGCCTGAGTGTGTGTGTGTGGCTGCACAGAAAGTAGCCTACTGGTGGAAAAGGTGAATAGATTGTAGAATAGCCAAAGAAGTTGTAGCATTGTTATAAAACCTTTAAAATCTCTAAACAATCACAAGTAGGGCAGTTCATCACAGTTCATCCATTGCAACTGGATTGATGAAAGGTCACTTACACCTGTAGGCTACAGTACATTGTATTTGAGAAAAGCAAAAGGTATCAGCATAATGTTATATATTTTTATTTTTTTTTATTTATTTATTTATTTATTTATTTATTAATAAACAAAAACATCTCTGTCAGTTCCATGCCGTTTTTAACAGTTATCAAAAACAAAGGTCATTTTTGGATGGATGGATTTTTTGTGAATGTTTCTTCTTCTACATAAGATTTTAATCATCTTTAACCTGGCTAGCGCCACCACTTCTCAATGAGACGTGGTCTGGGAACCAAACGTTCATTTTCTCGTATTTGAAAAAAATGCCCAGATCCGTTTATTGGGTTCCACGGATGTCTATCAAATGCGTCTGTGCATAGCTCATCATCGTCTTGCTTTCCCCCCTGTTCTGTGATTGGTTCCCTATCTCAGGCGAAAATTTGCTCCATGGTCTCCAGGCTGCCTTAGCAGCGTGAATCAAATCGCGCGCAAGGCAGCATGGGAACACCCAGGCTAGTCATCTTTAGTTCATGTGATACTTTATTGTCAATGCACAAATTAAGTAACAGTAGTCTGAAACGTTATTGTTAATGCACAAATTAAGTAACAGTAGTCTGAAACGAAATGCTGTTTTACATCTAACCAGTGGTGCAAATAACTGACATGTCTTGATGAAATGCGTCGCTAGACTGTTCATACACATTTTAACGGGCCAAAGTTGAAGAGCTGTTGTCCGTTATTGTTCGTGCAAATATAGGCTGATTCATGTTCCCTTGCATTGTGTAACTGAGGTCCATGGCTAGTCTGGCTTTCACCAGACCAAGCTCAATCTTTTAAGAAATAAAAAAAATAGATGTACCGCATAGCGGTACAAAATATGACCGGCGCTCAGTCTGAATTACTGAATTTGTAATTATGTATCGGCCGTTCTAATACCGATAGTATGTGCGTGCCTGTGTGTGTATGTGTGTATGTGTGCACCGCCATCTACAGGCCAATGAGTGTACAGTCACTAAATGTACACATAACCTAATTTTTTTTAGACCCCCCCCATGGATGAAATTCTACGAAACTTGGCATACCCCCAGAGAATGCCAGGTCAATCATACACATAACATTTGGTGCAGTTCTGAACATCTTAACTGAAGATAGGGGCGATTAAAGCAGAATGATATTGCATTTTCATTTTTTACCGGGGGGGTGGGGGTGCAAATCACAAATGAGTGATTATGGGCCAGGTTGATGTGGGCCCTTGAGACCAACATACCATAAAAGATTCTTCATCCTCAGTGCCACGGTTCAGGTAGTTATTTAGGAAAAACTGCTTTTTTTGCGGTTCGGGGGCCCAGCACGAGGGGGGTGGCCCCGGGGACAAAACAACATTTTTTCCAAAAAAAGTCTAGATGGGGCTACATACCCACCAAATTTCATGTGCACTGGTGTTTCGGTGTCCCGGTATCGTTGACCAAAAATTCAGGAAGTAGATGACGGAAGAAACAAAAAAAACTTTGAAAATCATTATATGATTATTCATCATTATACTAGCTTCTCTAGCGGCGGTCAGAAATATTGGTCGGCTTAAGTAAACTGTCTTAATCTTGCAAATCTGCGATAACATGAAATTTGTCGAGGCCATACATTTTTTGAACACAGATATTTCACACAAATAATGACAAATATTGGTCGGCTTAAAGGAGAATTCGGTGTGATATTGACCTAAAGTGTGTTGAAACATGATACCAGTGTGAACATATGTCTCATAGCTCATCTCGGCTTGTCCCCTGCACTCCAAAATCTGCGCTTAGTTAGCCGATGCTACCAACAGCTTTTTTCAATGGTGGTGCTTCGGCATCGGGCTAACCATGCAAAATAAATCACTGTTTTACACCATTTACAAGGCTCAATGTATCTCCACACTTCATTGGTAGACTTCGAGGGCCCTGACATTTAAAGCGAGACATTGAGAACTTTGAAAAAGCACTGGTAGTTTACTTACAAGACGATTTATGCAGACAGTATCTTCAAAGTTTAGCGTTTGCAGCCATCTTGAATTTAGTCACGATAAGCGATAAATTGACGTGACAGTAAGAATGAACAGGTATGATAAGGGATCAGATTCCAAAAATAATTCAGTGGAAATGCATGGATTCCAGTTTCTTCCAGTAGCAGCAACTGGAATCCATGCATTTCCACGGAATTATCAAGATGGCTGCAAATGCTAAACTTTGTGAAGATACTGTCTGTATAAATCGTCTTGTAAGTAAACTACCAGTTTTTTGCTAAAGTTCGTTTTTTTCGCTTGTGTGCGTCTGGTGGCGACTTCTTAGTCAAGTGCCTTTGTTTAACTACAAAGCATGTGTGTTTTTTTTTTCGTGGCATTAAGTGACAAATGTTTGATCGTGGCTTTTGAGGTTTTTTTCCTCTGCTCGGTGGCTGTTGGTCCGAGCATTCGTTTTTGGGTTAGCCTAGAAATTAGATAAGCCTTTTGTGAACGACTGAAATTGGTCGTTATTTGTTAAATTTGACTACCGCAGACTGAGATAATTCGTTGGTTAGGCTATATTTTTCTTCAGTGTTTGTCCCAATGTCTGCGGTTGAAGAATTTATTAAAAGTCCTTCCGAGGATCTTTTGTCTGCTTGTACTAAGCACGTTAGACAAAATTGCAGAGCATTTTTCAATCACACTTACTTCGGAGGACAAGAAGCGTAAGGAATTGCTCCTTAAAGCTGTGGGTTTAGGTTTAGTCGTTAAAAATATTCTGCCTGCTAGAGAACCTAGAGAAGGTATAGTTTCTCCTGTGTTGTCATCTGCGAGCAATGCTTCTGATTGGGAACTGAAAATTAGAGAGTACTCCTTCGAAGAGCGCAAATTACAGTTAGAAGCGGCACGCATACGTGCTGAAAGGGAAAATCGAGTGGTTAAAGAGAAGGAATTGGATAAAGAACTTGAAATTAAGAAATTAGAGATTCAGCACAAGCTTGATTTAAAAAGGTTAGAGCACGAAGCGGCTGAGAATGAGCGTCAGCGCGAACATCAACGCGAACGTGAACGCGATGAGCGTAACTTTCTTCTAAAAAAGCTTGAGATGGAATTGGAGGATAAGAGACTTACCATCGCTCAGCCAGTTCCTTCAGTTCCCTCTCGAGATTTAAGTCACTCTCCTGTTCACTCTCCTGTTCGTCCTTCTGCTTTAGGCCTAGGCCTATTGTCGGCTCCTGTGGGATCGGGTTCTGCTGCTCGATGGGCTTAGATTTGACACGGCGCCTTTACTCTCGGCTCCCCTGAATACTTCAGATGCGTCTGATGTACATGCTCCTGCGCCTGCTCCCTTAAGACATCCCGATAATGTCCTTCCATTTGCTCCTGGTCTTCCTTTGCCATTGCCCCCAGCTCAACCTTTCGATGTGAGTCGCAACACTCGAATGATTCCGCCTTTTAATGAACGTGAAGTGGAGAAATATTTCACGCATTTTGAAAGGGTTGCTATTACATTGAAATGGCCGGCTGAAGTCTGGACGTTGTTATTGCAAACGGTCTTGACTGGCAAGGCACAGTCTGTGTATTCTGCCCTTACAGTGCAACAAAGTTCGAATTATGATACTGTGAAAGCTGCAATTTTAAATGCGTATGAGTTAGTCCTTGAAGCCTATCGTCAGCGATTTCGTGGCCTTCGCAAGTCCGACAGGCTCACGTTTGTGGAATTTGCGCGAGAGAAAGAGAATGCATTTGATAGGTGGTGCACTTCACAACGTGCACACACCAGAGAGCATCTTCGTCAATTAATATTGCTAGAAGAATTCAAAAGCTGCATTCCAGACTCAGTAGCGATGTATATAATTGACCAAAAGGTAACAACATTGGCGCAAAGCTGCTGTCTGTGCAGGCGAATTTGTTCTCACGCGACAAAACCTCTTTCAATTCCTCCTCTTCTCGGGCATTGACACAGCTCAGCCTCCCAGTTCGCAGCAGAGCTGGAGAAATTCCACCGCAGAAGATTGAGTCGCGGGAATGTTTTATTGCCCGCGAACTTGGTCATCCGATTGCAGCATGTCCTGTTTTGAGAATGAAGAATTCAAACCCTCCAAGCAAAAAAATATTGAAAGGTTCTGCTTTTGTCCGTCCTTTAGTTCAGTCAAATTCGAAAATCGATCCAGTTTATGAGCCGTTTGTTTCTGCAGGCATGGTCTCATTAACGGGGTGTGAGCAAGATAATATTCCTGTTAAAATGCTAAGAGATACAGGCTCCGCTCAGAGTTTCATACTGGCTTCTACGTTATCATTTTCTGATGAAAGTTATTGTGGTTATGACGTACTAGTGCAGGGAGTTGACATGGGAATTTTGAAGGTTCCAGTACACACTGTCCATATTAAAAGTGAGTTAATTTCTGGTTTTGTCAAAGTAGCTGTTTGTTCCCAGTTGCCCATGGATAGCATCCATCTTCTGATCGGAAACGAACTTGCACATGAAAAAGTAATTCCTCTTCCTGAAGTCGTTTCGAACCCGTCTAAGCACACTGATGTAGACCCTTGCCTATCTGAAGTCTTTCCAGTGTGTGTAGTGACTCTTGCTCAGGCACGTAAGTCCAGCTCTGTTGATTTATCAGATTCATTTATGTCGTTTGACAATCCAGTTGTGTCTTCTCCCGAATCTTCGGATTCGGCACGTCGGTCGCTGTCCACGTCAGAGGGTGCTGAAATTCCAAAATCACCTCGTTCCCTGTCCACTTCCGGAGGCGCTGAAATTTTGAAATATTTTCTGTCTCTGCCTGTTGACAGGGAGCTGCTCTGTCGTGAACAAAGAAAAGATCCGTCCTTAGCTAAGTGCCGTGCTACAGCTGCAGAAAAGAAAAACTTAGGGAAGAAATCAGTGGCATATTATTGGGAAGATGGCTTGCTAATGAGAAAGTGGATTCCCTCTCAGAGTGAGGATTTGGGCTGGAATACTGCTTATCAGGTGGTTGTTCCTGCTAAATTTCTCGGGCTGCACGCATGTTAACACTGGGGCATGACCATGATCTTGCAGGTCATTTAGGGATCAAGAAAAGTTACCATCAGATCCTCGTTGCTTTTTTTTGGCCTGGCCTAAAGTCTGATGTAGTGAGACACTGTCGTTAGTGCCACCGCTGCCAAATAGCAGGGAAACCAAATCGGGCTATTCCACCCGCTCCACTTCACCCGATTCCAGTCATTAGTGAGCCATTTGAACGTATCATTTTAGATTGTGTAGGACCCTTGCCTAAGTCAAAATCTGGGCATCGATTCCTGTTGACCATTATGTGTGCCACTACTCGTTACCCAGAGGCTATTCCGTTGCGTTCGCTTAAGGCGAAGCCAGTTGTGAAAGCACTTATTTGTTTTTTCTCGACCTTTGGGCTGCCAAAAGTTGTTCAAACAGATCAGGGATCCAATTTTCTGTCTCGGCTTGTTCAAGCAGGTGTTACAAGAGTTGTCCATCAAGCATGTGATATCCAGTGCATACCATCCAGAGTCACAAGGGGCTCTGGAGCGGTTCCATCAAACCCTGAAGTCTATGTTGCGCACATACTGTCACAATTCTGCAAAACAGTGGGATGACGTCCTCCCATTGTTGTTGTTTGCTGTGCGTGAAACGACTCAGGAGTCACTAGGTTTTAGTCCCGCTGACCTGATCTTTGGACACACTGTTCGAGGTCCGTTAAAGTTGTTGCGTGAACAGCTGGGGTGTGAGACCGCTGCTCACAAACAAACTAACATCCTGGAGTACGTCAGCTCTTTTCGTGAGCGTTTACACAGTGCTTGTGCATGTGCTCAAAAAGCTGTCTTCGGCTCAGTCAAAGATGAAGACTCGTTATGACCGTAAGTCTGTGCACCAGTCCTTCCAGGCTGGCGACTGAGTTTTACTATTTCTGCCCGTGGTTGGCTCCGCTCTACAGGCTAAGTTCTCGGGGCCTTACAAAGTAGAGTCCAAACTTAGTGAGACTGATTATGTTATTTTGCACGCCTGAGAGAAGGCGAAAAACTTGTGTATGCCACATTAATATGTTGAAGCCGTACATTGCTAGAGAGTCTGAGACAGAGGTGGATGAGTGTCCTGTGTCTGTGGGTTTTGTGGTTCCTCTGGTCTCCTCCTATTCCCCAGAGGAGGATGGCATAACTTTTCGTGATGTCCCTGTGTCTTCTCCTAGGCTTCAGAATTCTGAGATTTTGAAAGATTTGGATGACTTTCTCGCTCATTTGTCAGATACACGCGCTAAGGATATCCAGCTGCTGATACAATCAGTTCTAGATTTATTCTCAGATATCCCTTCGCAGACTAATGTCCTTAGTCACGACATTGATGTGGGTGACCATCCCCCTATCAAGCAACACGCATATCGCGTGAATCTGACAAAGAGAGCCATTATGACTTCTGAAGTCCAATATCTCGTTGATCATGGGTTTGCTGAACCTAGCTCGAGCTCTTGGAGTTCCCCGTGTATCTTAATTCCAAAACCCGATGGAACATTTCGTTTCTGTACTGATTACAGAAAAGTGAATGCAGTGACCAAGCCAGACTCCTTTCCTCTGCCACGCATGGAAGACTGCGTGGATAGAGTTGGTTCAGCACGCTTTGTCACCAAGCTTGACTTGCTAAAGGGATATTGGCAGGTTCCCTTGACATCTCGTGCTGCAGAAATCTCTGCATTTGTTACCCCAGACTGCTTTATGCAGTATTCAGTCATGGCATTTGGACTCCGCAATGCACCTGCTAGTTTCCAACGCCTGATGGGTATCGTCTTAGCTGGTGTACAGAATTGTGAGGTGTACTTGGATGATATAGTGCTACATTCGTCCTCTTGGCCCAGTCACCTTGAGCTTATCCACACTGTGTTTCATCGTCTGCAGGATGCCTCTCTGACCTTGAACTTGGCCAAGTGCGAGTTTGGTAAGGCTACTGTGACCTACTTGGGCAAACAAGTAGGCCAAGGTCAGGTACGTCCTGTAGAGGCTAAGATTCAGGCCATTGTTGAGTTTCCGATTCCCAAGACTAAGCGTGAGGTGCGCCGGTTTTTAGGGATGGCCGGCTACTACCGTAGCTTTTGTAGAAATTTTTCTGATGTTGTGTTGCCTCTTACAAACTTACTTCGAACCACTGCTGAGTTTGTATGGTCTGCGGATTGTCAAGCTGCCTTTCAAAATGCTAAGACGTTGCTGTGCAGCTCTCCGGTGCTGGCAGCTCCACAATTTGAATTGCCGTTTAAGCTTGAAGTTGATGCTAGTGGAACAGGAGTGGGTGCTGTGCTCCTTCAAGAGGGATCAGATGGACTTGATCACCCTATCTGCTACTTCTCTAAAAAGTTCTTAAAACACCAACTGAACTATAGTACCATCAAGAAGGAGGCACTAGCCCTGTTGTTGGCACTTCAACACTTCGAGGTATACATCGGCTGTACCGCAGCACCTGTAGTTGTACATACAGATCATAATCCCTTGATTTTTCTCTCCAGGATGAAAAACACCAACCAGCGCATTATGCGTTGGTCACTCTACTTGCAGGGCTTCAACCTGGAGATAAGGTATAAGAAGGGGTGTGATAACATTTTTTGGCTGACACATTGTCCGCACTTATCAGTGAGTCCACATTAGCTTAGATTTAATCCATATTAGATATGGATTTTTGGTGGTGGGGGTGTTACGACCCTGTGGGTCTTGTTGTTTATTATTTGCGTTTGTTACTTTTGTTGTGTTCTTCCAGGCATATTGGCGCAGCTGAGGGGTGGTGTGAAACCCTATGACGTCAGGGTAGCCCGGCCCTTTAAAAGGGGGCTGACGTCATTGAGCTCGTTCTCTTGCTAGCTGTGGGGATCGTTGGTTGCCACCGTTGCTGCCGCACATCGCTGCCATTAGGGCCAGCCTCGGGCCTTGCCCGTGCAACTTGCCGTCATCTCTCTCACTCCCTGGGGTGAGAGACCAGGAGTGAGCGCCTGGCCGCCGAGGCCTTGTTTTTTTCATAATTTTGTATTAATAAATACACCATTTTATTAAGTTTTGTGTCTGCCCGTTTTTGTTATATCCCACAAGCCCTAGACCGGGATGTAACAGGGATCAGTAAAGTATCTATCTATCTATACTGCCCATATGAGAACGCGCCCTGGTTTGGTTACCCTGGTTACAGCCTATATATGTCACATATGAGAATGTGGCCCTGGTTATAGCCTATATATGTCACATATGAGAATGCGCCCTGGTTACCCTGGTTATAGCCTATATATGTCACATATGAGAATGCGGCCCTGGTTATAGCCTATATATGTCACATATGAGAACGCGCCCTGGTTACCCTGGCTATAGCCTATATATGTCACATATGAGAATGCGGCCCTGGTTATAGCCTATATATGTCACATATGAGAACGCGCCCTGGTTACCCTGGCTATAGCCTATATATGTCACATATGAGAACGCGCCCTGGTTACCCTGGCTATAGCCTATATATGTCACATATGAGAACGCGCCCTGGTTACCCTGGTTATAGCCTATATATGTCACATATGAGAACGCGCCCTGGTTACCCTGGTTATAGCCTATATGTCCCAGGCCACCAGGCGGGAGGTGACGCCTCAGAGGGGAGACTTTGTGTGAGGGTCAAGGCATGTGGGGGTCAGGACCTTTGGGCACATTCATGAGCACGGCTCTATATGGGAACGGGACTAGTTTAAACTAGGGCTGTCAATCGATAAAAAAAAAAAAATCTAATTAATTACATACTCTGTGATTAATTAATCTAAATTAATCGCATTTATAATTTTTGCTGTGAAAGTATTTTAAATATTTAAATTCAAAAGAATCATTGAATAATCAGCATTAGTGACATTAAAGTTCAAAAACTCTTTTATTATTATTTTCACTGTTCAAATAATGGCCATAATAATCTATGATATGACCTAATATGCTGAGGAAATATATTCAACAGTGCTTCGGGAAGTTTTTTTTTCCTCATACAAGGCATTTCAGGCCACAGATATAACCTAGGGGACACAATGAAAATAAATTAACACTCCCCTCAATGTCAACACTTATTTCTTTGCATTGATGTGCGACTATAGAGTTGATGAACTCCGGTGATATGCAAATTCCTTGCTGCAGACATTGCAGAGGACTTTATTTTCAACACTTTATTTTTATCAACACCATCAGGCCATTTTTTAAAAGTAAATGTTCCAATCAATGATCCAGGCAGCACATTTTCTTGTCTCTCCTTCATTTTACAGTCTAATTTTTACTGACTAGAATGGCTCGGGGTCAAAGGTCATACGGAATCGATTAATCTGCACTCATTTTTTTAATCAGTTATTTTTTCTCAAATGAATTAATCGAAATTAATCAGTTATTTTGACAGCCCTAGTTTAAACAGAACGGCCATATCTCACGTGCGCGGGCCCGCCACCTGGGGATGAAACGGTTCCCACGGGGATAGCGGCCACCAGATCATGGGGTCACTTCATGTACGCTGGGAATTTGAAAACCAATGATCTTCAATGTTCATATTAATGTGAATTCATATTACATCACATTACATCACATTACATCACATCACATTACATATTATGCCTCATCATAAATGAAACTACTGAATTTACACAGGAGTTGAACAATTAAGAATAGACAGGCAAACAGTTGAGAGAGATAGGTCTTATTGGTTCACAATAGTGCCAGTCACAGTTCAGGTCTAACCCTGATTGGTTCAGATCAGCGTTACAGTCAAAATGGAGAGCAAATCCATTTGCCTGAGCATACAGGATCCGTAGTAAGTCATATCATTTGGTGGTCCATATAAACCTGATGTGACATCCAAGCAATATTATTTCACATTTAATGGATTTTTATGGACAGAAGAATACTATTATACACTCAACTGCATCAAGACAAGCCCAGATAAAGCTCTTATGTCTCCCTTGCCTAGAAAGAGCTCAGCTATTGTCAGTGGTGACTGTTGCATTTAATCTCTAGTGATGATATAGGTAAATATTTTGTATTCCATATCTAATAACACTACAGGTTACCAGTTTCAGTATAAATGGTATAGCCATATGGGTGGTTACCAGTTTCAGTATAAATGGTATAGCCCTATATGGGTGGTTACCAGTTTCAGTATAAATGGTATAGCCATATGGGTGGTTACCAGTTTCAGTATAAATGGTATAGCCATATGGGTGGTTACCAGTTTCAGTATAAATGGTATAGCCATATGGGTGGTCACTGCTACCAGTTTCGGTATTGCTGGACATGGGTGGTCACCATAGCAACCCCTATGGAAGGTCGATTGGAGGCCCTCCTCCTCCTGGCACTGAACTTCACAGCGCATGTTGCATTCTGCCCAGCGCATAGCCTGCATTATTTAGATGCTTTTGTAAACAGTTGTTTATTGATTTCAGACATGCAGCCCTTAAAAGCTGCATATTTTAGCGGCTTGTGGAGATTAGTGTGCTGCCCCAAGCGTTTACTGTCCTAAGACTTTTCATTTGGCCGGAGATTTGCTGGATAAACACAAAAGGCCGGTCAGCTGTTGCAGCAGGCGTGGCATGGCATGGCGTGGCGTGGGGTGGCGTGGCGTGTGTGCCTGTGTGTGTGTGTGTTTGTGTGTGTGCATGCGTGTGTGTGAGTGTGTGTGTGAGTATGTGTGTGTATGTGTGCGTGTGTGTGTGGGAAGAGGAGCTGAGGGGAGCATGTGTAACAGAGTTAAAAATGTAGTGTATTGTTATATATGATTTTCGCCAAAGTAAAACAGCCTTGTTTAATAGTTGTGAATGGGAGCCACCCTTGGCCATATGGTGTACTGCAGATCTGCTGTGTGTAGTCTTGTGTAGCCATATGCTTTTGATCTGGTTGGTTCACTGTACAAAGCACTCCACCCAGTATATCAGTTTTCTATTGATGTTTAAGTTGATCACTTCGATGTTTCCCATGTGTTATACTATTTTACATGCACTGTAAGGATTGTACTGCATTTAGCATGTTTGACAAAAAGTTTGTTAATGTTTTCCTTTTGACTATAAGTTTCTCCATACTGTAACTAGCCATAAACTCTGCTAGCCATGTCCATGCTTTTAATGTACTGTCTTATCTAGCATGCATGGGTTGAACTGCATAGTTAAACATGTATTGGAAATAATATTACTCTGTGTCTTTCGTGTGTGTAGTATAGCCTCGATATATGTATGAGGCAACAGTGAATGTTAGGCGAGTTATCCCGAACGTAATTAGCTGTAATTCCATGTGTGTGAACTTCTGTCTGGCGTGCCTTGCTTGCTAGCAAGCGATAGTGTACAATGGAATATTTACATAGTAGTAACGCAACACATGATTTATATGTTGCTTGTGCAGATTCTGTACATGGGGTACACCGAAGCCTGAAAGCAATGTTTTGATTTATTTCCTCAAAGGTATGTGGCTCCGTAATGTAAATAGGTTCTAGTATAGTGCTGTAACTTTATGCAGTTTAGTTATGCCCATTCTATATGGGAAGTTAAATGTCATGATTCAGATAATATTTTGCATTTTCTATTACTGAAAGAGTAATTACAGAGTAGCCGTATGCTTTTGATCTGATGCTGTACATGTGGTACACCGAAGCCTGAAGGCAATTTTTTGATTTATTTTCTCAAAGGAAAATAAAAGAAAGAAAAATTCAACATTTCGCCTCTGTCCCCCTGATGCTTGACCACCGTTACACATTGCAGCACTGTGGCTGCAGCCTGGCCTTGAAGCTCCACTCAGGCCCTTTGATGTGATTGATGGGACTCCCTCTGAGCGATGTGTGTGTGTGTGTGTGTGTGTGTGTGTGTGTGTGTTGGGGGGGGGGGTGGTCAGACCAGCCCAGTGCATCAGACCAGCCCTCAGGGCCGAGGGTTGTGCTTTTGTGCATCTCATTCTTTGATGTGAGCATACAGTGTATTGGCGGAACACTTCAAGGAGGTCCTGGCTACTGACAAGCCCAGACAATCCATCTCTCAGCCTCCACCACAGTCCCTATGTACATACACTATAGCCTCAACTCTGCACAGTCCCTATAGCCTCAACTCTGCACAGTCCCTATGTACATACACTATAGCCTCAACTCTGCACACAGAGCCGTCTCTCAGCCTCTCTCCCCCTCTTTGTCTCTCTCTCTCTTTAGTAAGTACTCTCCTCTAGTGGCCTAGTGTGGTATTGTCGTGTCCATCACAGTAAGCATCTTCCTGCTTCCCTGCTCTGCCATTGTGCTGCAGTTTACATGTACAGTCACTTAAGGTGCATTCGGACACAACAGTTCTGGGAACACAGTTCTACTAACTACTGACTGGAGAGGCTGCTCCTAGAACTACACAGTTCTACTAACTGGACAGGCTACCCCTAGAACTACACAGTTCTACTAACTACTGACTGGAGAGGCTGCTCCAAAGACTCCAAACTTCACTGGATTAACTGTGTGAAACAAATGTAAAACATTTATTCATAACTAATAGATATTATGACCACATATGAAGATAGATACTATATGACCACCAACCACATACATGCATGCCTCTTTTGCAAACAATTCTCAATTGCTTTGACCTGCTTAAAGAAACTGGGATCCACTTGGTCTTCATGAACACTTTCTTTGCAGAAGTCATCTCACATTTTCATTGGGTTCACACAGTTCTCACACCCTTTTGCAAAACAGTTAACACAGTTGTCATTCAAAGTCCTCAAGCTCTATTGGTTTACCTGTGCTAAACAAAAGGAAAATCTTTTCACAGGTGGTAGAGATTTCTTCTGAATCTCTGATACACCTGAATCTCTGATACACCTGTGTGAAACTCCTTTGCACAATTATTCAATCAGCAATCATTCATTATCCATAAGAGATGCCATGTCTGTTCTGTGTTGCTATTTGCAAGGCTGTGGATCTAAGGTAGCCTGACGTAGTCATACTCAATTCTAGTCAGAATATGAGTCTGATACTGCTCCATTGGGACATATTTATGGGGCGTGTTTCAACCGATACAAGGAGGGAATGCCTCTGCACTCAATTGGATAGACCTAACCAATCAGAGCAACGAAATAGCTTACCGTGAGGTGTAGGAAGAAAACACACAAACCATCCTTCGGGATCCTTAACATTGTTTTCTGGTCTTTTGTAAAAGTTAGTGCCGTCAATAATTCCTAGCCTACAACACTCATTAGCGAAATCTAAGAGATACGTAGTAGGGTAGGCTATTAGGAAAAAACTGATAGCCTCCGTTTTTAAAAATAATTCTGTTGAACAGTGATATGCTACAAACATGTTAAACAGCTGGGAAAGGCTGTCGCAAATCCCTCGAACAGGTGGTCAATCAGAGATTTCAAACGAACGAGGGAACATGTCGCAATGCAACATCGCTGTTTTCCCTTGATGAAAGTGAAACCACCAGTTTTCCCACATCTCAACTTTGGCCAAAGTTTTCAGAAATAATCGTTTTCAGTGATAAAACCTCATTAAATAAGATGCAT